>NC_058080.1:185376697-185678919 GCF_014858855.1 Bufo gargarizans
AATAATATGCTAGACTTTTCTCAAACGAATAATGAAAAATAACTGAAATAAAGTGGCCTAAATGGGAGGAAGTGCTCAAAAGCCCCAAACACTGTGGCGTGTTTATACCCGGGGGAGCAATTCCTCCACATGTGGTCCGCTGCTAATGGCAATCCCCAGCAAAAATGCATACAATGGAGGATGTCGGCAGCGGACCACATGCACCACAAAGGCACCCTACACAAGATGGGATAATGTGTGGATGCAAATATAGAAATACATAAATCACTGCGAAAGGTGCACCACAATGATATTATCAATTAAAAAAAGCAACCCCCCAAAAAAAGACAAAACTTGTTTTCGATTATTTATCTGTTGGGTGTGCCCTTTTTCAACCAGGGTGGCCAGGCGTCTATATGTGAACTGTACAAATTGATATGTGGGTGCGGTAGTTGGTGGTTCTTAGATTACAGCGCATGGAACAGACGTATTCCATCTCAGGAAGAGGAGTTTACTCCTTTGTCAAAAAGGTGTGTGGACTATTTTCAAACGCTGTCACAGGGCCTCTCATAGCTGGAGGCTAGATTTGGCTGAACAAATATTGAATATGCAGTTTCTAAGCACAGAAATGTCTGTATACAATTTGCTAATTATGCTCAGACAAAATACAAGACACAATGGAAACGCTGTGGAAATATGTCTTTGGCTGAGTTTTAAAACACTGCAATACTTTATTACATCGCTGAGAAAATATTGTTCGTTCTAAAAAAAAAAAAAGGTTATTCATGGCTTTACTGAAGAGGGTGGAAATGTGGCAGTGTACTGGGAAAAAGCTGAAACTTGGAAGTAATAAAGCTACAACAGCTATAGATGAGCCTATCACTGTACTTCTACCAAGTCTTTATATGGAGGCATACAGGTATTATGCAGAATGAATCAGAAAGCCTCTATCTGGTCAGTATTCGTCAGTGTACCACAAAAAAGTCAATATGGCATAGAGTAGTAGGCTATGGTGTTCCATACGACTGCATCTAGCAAGAATACATACACTGAGCAAAAAAACATACAAGTTCTTGCATGGCCAGCATACTCACCGCCCATCTCACCCATTGGGCATGTTTGGGATGCTCTGGATCGGCGTATACGACAGCGTGTTCCAGTTCCTGCCAATATTCTGCAACTTCACTCAGCTATTGAAGAAGAGTGGACCAACATTCCACAGGCCACAATCAACAACCTGATCAACTCTATGTGACGGAGATGTGTTGCACTGCGTGAGGCAAATGATTGCCGCCCCAGATACTGACTGGTTTTCTGCCCCCCCTTCCCCAGAGTAAGGAAAAACTGTGCACATTTCAGAGTGGCCTTTCATTGTGGTCAGTCTAAGGCACACCTGTGCAATATTCATGCTGTCTAATCAGCACCTTGATATGCCACACCTGTGAGTTGGAATGGATTATCTCGGCAAAGGAGAAGTGCCCACTAACACAGATTCAGACAGATTTGTGAACAATATTTGAGAGTAATAGGTCTTTTGTGAGTTCAGCTCATGCACAATGGGAGCAAAACCAAAAGTGTTGCGTTTATATTTTTGCTCAGTGTATATGTTAAACATATAGGGGGAGATTTATCAAACTGGTATAAAGTAGAACCGGCTTAGTTGCCCATAGCAACCAATCAGATTCCACCTTTCATCTTACACAGCTCCTTTGGAAAATAAAAGGTGGAATCTGAATGGTTGCTATGAGCAACTAAGCCAGTTCTACTTTACACCAGTTTGATAAATCTCCCCCACAATGTTTTATAATGGGGCAGCGTAGGTTAAACTCTGCAAATTGCTTTGCTCCTCTCTAATATAATATACATTGTTGCTAAGCAAGAACGCTTTCAAAAATAAAAGTGGTTGTAGTTTTATTTTTAACAATTAACAAAATGCAAAGTGAATGAACAGTAGAAATCTAAATCAAATAAATATTTGGTGTGACCGCCCCAAAATAACATAAATTCTTCTAGAAACACTTGCACACAGTATTTCAAGGAACTCGGCAGGGGATTGTGCCAAACATCATGGAGAACTAACCACAGATCCTCTGTGGATGTAGACAGGGCTGTATTTAGAGTTTATGCTGGCCTAGACATATTACTGGTACCTGCACCTATACATGAATACGCACGTTTTTTTAAAACAAATTAAAGTCTCATCTACACTTTGTGGAATGTTTTCCTTGCGGAAATTGACCTGCTTGTGGATTTAGAAATCTTCAGCATGTACTGCTGGACTGGCTATTGATCCTACAGGGAAATTTCCTAGTGGGCCGATGCTCAGGGGGGTCACCTGAGCCCTCCTAATAGATGCCAGCTGGGTAAATAGTGAACTGATGCTCTCAGCACTAATTAATGCTAGGAGCATCAGGTAATTATGCACCTTGCCAGTAGCCCCAGGTGCACTCCTGATTTCAACTGTGTCACCATGCTCAGGGTGGTGATGTAGGTGACTACTGCGGCGAGGGGGGCAGTATTTTGTGTTGCACTGTGCAATTTGTAAGTGGTATTTTGGGCTGCACTATGGTATTGCTGTCCCTCCTACATCTCTTGAAAACTATTGAAATGCACCTGGTTTTACCCTGATTGCTGTGGTTTTGTGATGTGGTTATTGGCCATATAGTTTATACATTTAAGTTCCATTTTTAGAAATCTTGGGAAAAAGATACAAAACATCCTGCACAATATGATAAATAAATATGCGGATGTACATGGCTACATTTCCAAAAGAAAAATCACTGAAAATAATGCACTAACACAATACACTCACCTAAAGAATTATTAGGAACACCTGTTCTATTTCTCATTAATGCGATTATCTAGTCAACCAATCACATGGCAGTTGCTTCAATGCATGTAGGGTTGTGGTCCTGGTCAAGACAATCTCCTGAACTCCAAACTGAATGTCAGAATGGGAAAGAAAGGTGGGCTACAACAGCAGAAGACCCAAACGGGTACCACTTATCTCCACTACAAATAGGAAAAAGAGGCTACAATTTGCATGAGCTCACCAAAATTGGACCGTTGAAGACTGGAAAAATGTTGCCTGGTCTGATGAGTCTCGATTTCTGTTGAGACATTCAAATGGTAGAGTCCGAATTTGTCGTAAACAGAATGAGAACATGTATCCATCATGCCTTGTTACCACTGTGCAGGCTGGTGGTGGTGGTGAAATGGTGCGGGGGATGTTTTCTGGGCACACTTTAGGCCCCTTAGTGCCAATTGGCCATTGTTTAAATGCCACAGGCTACCTGAGCATTGTTTCTAACCATGTCCATGCCTTCATGACCACCATATACCCATCCTCTGATGACTACTTCCATCAGGATAATGCACCATGTCACAAAGCTCGAATCATTTCTAATTGGTTTCTTGAACATGACAATGAGTTCACTGTACTAAAATGGCCCCCACAGTCACCAGATCTCAACCCAATAGAGCATCTTTGAGATGTGGTGGAACGGGAGCTTCGTGCCCTGGATGTGCATCCTTCAAATCTCCATCAACTGCAAGATGCTATCCTATCAATATGGGCCAACATTTCTAAAGAATGCTATCAGCACCTTGTTGAATCAATGCCACATAGAATTAAGGCAGTTCTGAAGGCAAAAGGTGGTCCAACACCGTATTAGTATGGTGTTCCTAATAATTCTTTAGGTGAGTGTAGATGCAAACATCATATATATAGACTAAGCCCTCATTCTGATATGATAAAATCTGAGACTCTCATCCAATATATTTTGATCAAAACACATCTGTACCCACCTACCCGTGCCACTCCACAGTTTCCTTCCAGCCTTGACCACAGCATGACTATGCTGACTATGTCTGTACCTCTGGTACCTCCTGGTCCATCTGGACCAGCTGACTCATGTGCCAATCCTCCTCAAGAGGAACGGGGCGCCGAAGGCGCACTCCGTCTCCCATCAGCCACAGACCTGCTGCTTAGCTTCGGGAGTGAGGATCTGTGTTTGGCCTCGTTCCCAGGGCGGCTTTGCTAGCTGGGAGGCTCCCTGCTCATAGGTCTGCCTTGAGCGCCGAGCTGATCAGTCGGTGCTTGACTTGTCTGCCTACCGGTCATGTGACGCTGGCCATGTCACATGACCCTCACTCCCCACTATAAATACAGGCGGCCTGCTGGCTACAGGTTGCCTGTGATTTTCGTCCTATAGGCTGTGTACTTTATTGTTATTAAGCTACCTCTGGAATTGAACCTTGATCTGCCTCTTGACACCTCTTCTGCCTGCTCCCTGTACCTTGACGCTACCTCTCGGATTTTGACCTCGGCTTGTTTACAGATTTGTCTTTGCCTCTTCCCTTGTTCTGACGTGACCTCCTGGACTGACCTCGGCTAGTTGACCCGCCTCGCCTTCCGTTTTTGTTCTTCCTCTTGTCCGCCTATTGTAACTTCTCAGTGGCTGTCCTCTTCCCTGCTTTCTCTCTGCTTGCACTTAGTAGGTTAGGGACTGTCGCCCAGTTGTGCTCCATCACCTAGGGCGGGTAGTGCAAATAGGCAGGGACAGGGGACCGGGTGGCAGCTCAGGTGGTGCACCTCCACTCTATCTTGATTCCTGTGACTCTACCTGTGACAGAATCACAGGCCCAAATTCAGCATGGACCCTATACCGAGCCTCACCAAACATGTGCCAGGTCTTGCTCAAATAGTACAGGAACTTGGGGAGAGACTACAAGTTCAGAAGACTGTCCGAACTCCCCCTATTCTTGCTCCTGCCACCATTCAGGTGACCCACAGAGGGTTGGTATTATAATTTCCTTGCTTCAAGGGGACTCCCAGGAATGGGCCTTTTCTTTACCACCAGATTCCCCTTGTCTTAGCTCTGTGGACCTCTTTTTCCAGGCGTTAGGGGTTCTTTATGATGAACCTGACCGAGCCTCTGTGGCAGAATCCAATCTTAAGGCCCTCACTCAGGGAAATCGTCCCATGGAGGATTATTGTACGCAGTTTCACAAGTGGTGCGTTCCTTCGGGCTGGAACGAACCAGCGCTCAAATGTCAATTTAGAGCAGGCTTGACTGAAAAGTTAAAGGATATGTTGGTTTGTTATCCCTGTCCTGACTCTTTAGAGGAGACCATGACGCTAGCCATCAGACTAGATAGACGGATCAGAGAGAGACAGCAGGAGCATTTGTTTTCTCCTCATACCCTTCTTCAACCTGAGACTATTGTGGGGATCCCGAACACTGGATCCGTCAGTGTCCTAAAGCTCCGCCTTCTGGAAAATCATTCAAGTTTGAGGGATTCAAGGACAAGGTACTCCCGGAGGTGGTAAGAAGTAAACTGTTGCTGCCGGTTTCTATTGCCTTTGGGGTCTTAAAGGGGTCAGGAAATGCCTTTGTGGATTCAGGGTCAGCTTTTAGTTTTATTGATTACAAATTTGTTGATCAGATGGGAATTCCTATACTAGAATTACCCACCCCGATCCAGGTTGTCGCCATCGATTCTACCCCCCTGCTAGGGGGCACAGTAAAACTCCATACTCCGGAGGTTACCCTATCTGTAGGGATCTGCCACTCTGAGAAATGTTCCTTCTTTGTTTTAGAGAATATTCCAGTTCAGGTAGTCCTTGGTATGCCCTGGCTTCAGCAACACAATCCGGTCATTAACTGGAGTTCGGACGAGTTAGAGAGATGGGGGCTTAACTGTAATTCTCTCTTAACCGTAGTTCCGTCTAGGTCTCATCAGATAGTCCTAATTTTATCGCTGATTATTCAGATGTTTTTTCCACCACTGAGACAGATATTCTCCCTCCCCATAGGTCTTATGACTGTGTTATTGACTTGATACCTGAGTCCAAATTTCCTAAAGAACGGATTTATAATCTGTCCGGTCCTGAAAGACTACATCCAGGAGAGTCTCAAGAAGGGACATATTAGACCCTCCACCTCTCCCCTGGGAGCAGGATTCTTTTTCGTTAAAAAGAAAGATGGTGGTCCCAGGCCCTGCATTGACTATAGAAATTTGAATAAAATTACTATTAGGAATCAGTATTCCATCCCGTTGATTCCTGATTTGTTTAACCAGATTTTGGGTGCTTCTTGGTTTTCTAAATTTGATTTGAGAGTAGCTTATAACCTAGTTCGTATTAAGGAGGGAGATGAGTGGAAAACTGCTTTTAATACTCCAGAGGGACACTTTGAGTATCTCGTTATGCCATTCGGTCTTTGCAATGCCCCAGCTGTGTTTCAGAATTTCTTGAATGATATTTTTAGAGAACTTATTGGCAAAGTTATGATTGTTTATCTCAATGATATTCTTGTCTTTTTACTTGACTGGGATTCTCATGTGTCTCACATCAGACTGGTTCTTAAAATCCTCAGGGAGAACCATTTGTCTGTTAAATTAGAGAAATGTGTATTTGGAGTTCAAGAGATACCCTATCTTGGCTATATTCTTACTCCTCATTCATTTAAAATGGATCCCAGTAAGGTTCAAGCTATCCAAGACTGGGTAAGACCATCCTCCCTAAAGCCACTCCAACATTTTTTAGGATTCGCCAATTTTTACCGTAAATTCATAAATAATTTTTCTGCTATTGCCAAACCCCTTACGGATCTAACTAAAAAAGGTTTGGATCTAGTTAACTGGTCGTTGGATGCCTGTTGAGCCCTTGATACCCTAAAAAATAGTTAACAAATGGCTCCAGTCTTGGTTCAGCCCGATACCGAGGAACCTTTTGTGGTGGAGGTTGATGCCTCAGAGGATGGTGTGGGGGCCGTCCTTTCACAGGGGTCCTCTAACCTCACTAATTTAAGGCCATGCGCCTTCTTCTCTCGCAAGTTCTCTCCAGGGGTACTGTGAAGAAGGAGGAGTTGACTTAGACAACGCCCATAGAGGAGGTAGGACACGTGGCAATGTGGGTTCACACCAACTGGTTCGAGACAACAATAATTATATTAAAAATAATCTTTTTATTATTATTTTTATTAGAATTATCATCATCATTATTATTATTATTAGATATAGATGAGATGTTTTAACTCCTTCTACACTGGGCCAGTTTTTACCTTCCTGACTAGGTCATTTTTTGCAAATCTGATGTGTCACTTTATGTGGTAATAATTTTCGAACACTTTAAGGCCTCATGTACACGATCGTAATTCGGGTCCGCATCAGAGCCGCAGTTTTGTGCTGTCCGCCTTCTTTGCTCCGTTCCGTGGCCCCGCAAAAAAAATATAGCATGTCCTATTCTTGTCCATTTTGCGGACAAGAATAGGCATTTCTACAATGGGCTGCCCGTTCCGTACCGCAAATTGCAGAAGGCACACGGGCGGCTTCCTTTTTTGCGGATCCGCGGTTTGCAGACCGCAAAAAACGTCTGTGTGCATGAGGCCTTACTGAGATTGTTTTCTCATGACACATTGTACTTCATGATGGTGGTAAAATTGAGTTGATATGTTTCACTTTTATTTATTTTAAAAAAAAAATCCAAATTTACCAGCAATTGTGAAAAAATAACAATTGTAAAAATTTCAATATCATCTGCATTTAAAAGGGTTGTCCAAGTTATATTTATTGATGACCTATCCTCAGGATAGGTCATCAATATCAGATCAGCGTGGGTTCGACACCTGGCACCCCCGACGATCAACTGTTTGAAGAGAAGGCGCGCGCCGTGTCAGCGCTGCCTCCTCTTCATTGTTTACCTGCTCGCCGTGACATCTGCAGCGGTGAGCAGGTATAATTTCACCCAAGCCGTCCTCTTTATTTCAATGGGAGGGCTCGTTCCTATACAAGTGTATTCAAACAAGTGTATAGTTCAAACAGCTTATCGGCGAGGGTGCCGAGTGTCAGACCCCCGCCAATCGGATATTGATGACCTATCCTGATGATAGGTCCTTAATAAATATAACTTGGACAACCCCTTTAAGACAGATAAGATACCTCATAAAATAGTTATTACTTTATACTGCCCATATATCTACCTTATGTTAGCATAATTTTGTAAATGTCATTTTATTTTCTTGGATGGTAGATGGAGTACAATTTTAGGCTACTTTCACATTTGCATTCGGAGCGGATCCGTCTGGTGTCTGCACAGACGGATCCGCTCCTATAATGCAAACAATAGTATCCGTTCAGAACGGATCCGTCTGCATTATATTTCAGAAAAAAATCTAAGTCGGAAAGTTAGTCAGATGGATCCGTCCTGACTTTGCATTCAAAGTCAATGGGGGACGGATCAGTTTGAAATTGCACCATATTGTGTCAATGTCAAACGGATCCGTCCCCATTGACTTACATTGTAAGTCTGGACGGATCCGTTTGGCTCCGCATGGCCAGGCGGACACCCGAACGCTGCAAGCTGCGTTCGGGTGTCCGCCTGCTGAGCGGAACGGAGGCCAAACGGAGCCATACTGATGCATTCTGAATGCATTGGGGCTGTATTGATCTGTTCGGGGCCGCTTGTGAGAGCCTTCAAACGGAACTCACAAGCGGAACCCCGAACACAAGTGTGAAAGTAGCCTTAGATGCAATTTTTAAGAATTTCCAAAACCCGCTTTTAAAGGACCAATTTAGTTATGAAGTCACTTGGTGTCTATCTTTATTTTATTTATTTCAGTTTTACACAATAGAAAGCATTTTTGCAAAAAAAAAAACATTTTTATGTGTCTCCATTTTCTGAAAGCCATACTTTTTTTTTAATTTTCTGCCGATCGTCTTGTGTAGGAGCATGTTTTTGTGGGAAGAGTTGATGGTTTTTATTGGTACCATTTTTGGGTACATATGATTTTTTTGATCGTTTAATATTATACTTTTTTGTTTTGTTTTTATTTTTATCTTTTTACAGCATTCACTTGGGACAGTTTATCATGTGATATTTTTATCGAGCTAGTCATTATGGTTTCAACGATATCTTATATGTCTATTTTTATTTATTTTTTAAAAGATTTTGTTATTAACAATCACTTTATGAAGGGAAAGGGACACTTTAGTTTACTGTAAACGTTTTATTTTTTAGAAAACACTTTTGTTTCACTTTTTTTTCACTTTTTATTTTTGTTCCAGTACACGGACTTCAACATTTCAGGGTCTGATCCCTGGTTCAATGTAGTACTGTATTGTGCTGTATTGTACTGCATTGAAACTTTCAGTTTTACACTGACAGTGTGCCTTTGAGACCCAGCCTGAGGACTGGATCTCATAGACGTCCATACATGGCAGACCCCAAGGCCTTTGCCAGGCCTGTGTTTGCCATAGCAGCCATCATCCCCCTGTGACCGCAGCGCTGAGGGCCGATGGAGAGGCATATGGATAACCATGTTATAAGGGAAAATAATAATGATCGGGTCTCCATCCCGATCGTCTCCTAGCAACCGTGCGTGAAAATCGCACCGCATCCGCACTTGCTTGTGGATGCTTGCGATTTTCACGCAACCCCATTCATTTCTATGGGGCCTGCGTTACTTGAAAAACGCAGAATATAGAACATGCTGCGATTTTCACGCAACGCATAAGTGATGCACCGCTCATGTGCACAGCCCCATAGAAATGAATGGGTCGGTATTCAGTGCGGGTGCAATGCGTTCAACTCACGCATCGCATCTGCGCGGAATACTCGCCCGTGTGAAAGGGACCTTAGTATTGCATGATGAATAAGCATCTGCCTATATTTCTCACCATTGAGCACACCACTAATTCTGGCCAAATCCCCAACTCTATTTGCTGAAAACAAGCAGCAGATGAAAGACACATCATGCTTACTTCCCTTCAAAATTGGAAGATGTCCAGCAATGCCATTCGCTAAGATGGAGCGTGCTTACACTGCTACACTGTTCCTCGTGCTATTCCTTCTGCTTTTCTCCATCTCCATGGTAATAGTGTTTGAAAATGGTTGTTTGACCGTAATGTCATGATTTTTATTGCCTTTGGAAAGAACACAGTTAAAGAAGCAAAAAAGGATAAAAAATGATAAATGTAACGCACAAGAGTAACTACAGCCCAAGAGGTGCACTCAGTCGGGTGGACTCACCGTGTCCACTGCCAGAGGCAGTAAAAATAGAATAAAATTAACTGGGCACTCTCAGGATATCTGAAACAATTGAAATTTATTAGCATATATTACAATAGCACTACGCAACAGTATATATTGGCAGTAATGGTAAACACTAAATGTCAATATATATAAAACACACAACATGCAGTAAAATCTTGTGTAATACCTGGAAAATAGAGATCTAAAAATATAATAAAATTCGAGGAATAAAATTGGAATATTCGATAGTAGGATGTTCGTATAAATATTCAGCCGAATATTTGTATGGAAAAGTCACCTCGGATAATGGTGGCAATAAACAGTGTCCTCTGATATTGTCCTATTCGATTTAATCACAGGGGTATCCAAAACTACAGTCCCAATACGCGGTCCACTGAACCAACTTTAAGCGGCGTCCCGCTTATAACATCCACCAGCAGCATCCCACTGGACTAAGAGTCATATGAATAAAAAGTGCTGGATAAAACCCTTGATAGGTCACCGAAGGAAATAATGTGGTCCTCTGAGTCTGTAGACCGATAGTTCGTCAATAAGTGTGCACACTGACAATTGTTTGGCACATGTATTGTAATGACCGGCGTCACGCACAGGGAGGGAAAAGGGAAAGCCCTGCCCAAGGGAGAGGGAAAGGTGGTGACCCCTGACTCACCTTGCGGCTGGCACCTGACTGCCCTGACATCCCTAGACGGTTTCCTCACCCATGCGGCGATCACGTGCTTAAACCCTGGCTTTCCCTAAGATGAGCCCTAGGTAGTGAACGGGGCGGTAGGATCACTAGTCCGCACCACTGACACTAAGAGGGAAACACCAGGGAGAGGACAGACAATACAGACAAACACATAAACCCAGGTGGGCGACCACAGCAGACCACAAAGGTCCAACAGGGATCCGGAGGGAAACGTTCTGGACCAACAACCAGAGAACGCAGCAACACAGCTCCAGTTGGTCAGTATAGAAGTCCAGGCAGGAAGCTCTATATCTGGCAACCAGAGAAGTGTGAGAGGGGAATATAAGGAGGTTGGGACTGCTGGACAAGGAACAGCTGAGGAGAAGGCGCTACGGATCCCTGAGTGAGCCAAAAAGGGTTGCAAAGCAAACCCAGAAAGCTACCATAAGGAAACAGCCCTATCTTACATAGAGCGCGCAGCCAACCGCTGCGACTTCCTGACCCCGGGTATAACGGAGTCAGGCGTGGTTCTTGACACCCTCGTGACAGTACCCCCCTCTTTACGAGGGGGCCTCCGGACACTCAGGACCAGGTCTCTCAGGATGAGAGGCATGAAAAGCCCGAACTAGCCTGTTGGCGTTTACCTCAGACGCAGGAACCCACATTCTTTCCTCGGGACCGTAACCTCTCCAATGCACCAGATATTGAAGAGAGCGGCGGACCCGACGAGAATTAACAATTTTGGATATCTGAAACTCTAGATTACCATCCACAACAACAGGAGGGGGTGGCAGCGGTGATGGTTCTAGAGGTGGAACATATTTTTTGAGTAACAACTTATGAAAGACGTTATGGATTTTAAAAGTCTGAGGTAGCTCCAGGCGAAAAGCCACGGGGTTGATGATGGCTACAATTTTGTAAGGGCCAATGAACCTAGGACCCAGTTTCCAAGAGGGAACCTTTAATTTAATATTCCTAGTAGACAACCACACATAGTCATTCACTCCTAGGTCCGGACCTGGCGACCGTCTCTTATCAGCCATGCATTTGTATTTACCTCCCATATTTTTCAAGTTAGCTTGCACCTTCTGCCATACCGATGAAAGAGATGACGAAAACCGTTCCTCTTCGGGAACCCCAGAAGACCCCCCCTCTTTGAAAGTACAGAATTGGGGATGAAAACCAAATGCACCAAGAAATGGTGACTTACCAGTGGATTCCTGACGACGATTATTTATGGCAAACTCAGCTAACAGTAAATATGATGACCACAACTCTTGGTTTTCAGACACAAAACATCTTAGACATGTCTCCAGGTTTTGGTTGGTACGCTCAGTCTGTCCATTCGACTGAGGATGGAAAGCTGAGGAAAACGACAAGTGTACCCCCAAACGGGAACAAAAAGCTTTCCAAAATTTAGAAATAAACTGGGTACCCCGATCCGAAACAACATCGGAAGGGACCCCGTGAAGCTTCACGATTTCACTGATGAATACCTGAGCAAGAGTCTTAGCATTAGGTAGTGCGGGTAACGCAATGAAGTGTACCATTTTGCTAAACCTGTCCACTACTACCAAAATAACTGTTTTACCCGCAGACAAAGGTAAGTCAGTGATAAAATCCATTGACAGATGTGTCCATGGTCTATTGGGAATGACGAGTGGTAATAGAGACCCTGCAGGACGTGTATGCGAAACTTTTGCGCGCGCACAGGTAGAACGAGAAGACACAAAATCCAATACATCCTGACGCAACCTTGGCCACCAAAAACGACGAGACAATAGCTCCAAGGTTGCTTTACTACCCGGGTGCCCAGCAAGTACTGAATTATGATGTTCCTTTAATAATTCGAAACGCAGGTTCAACGGTAAAAACAATTTCTCTGAGGGGCAAGAGACCGGGGCGTCCCCCTGTGCCTCTAACACCTTCCCCTCCAGAGCAGAGTGTACCGCAGAAACAACCACTCCTCTTTGAAGAATGGGTACCGGATCACTCACATTACCCCCTCCAGGGAAACAACGAGATAGTGCATCAGCCTTGGTATTTTTTGCCCCAGGACGATAGGTAATAACAAAGTTAAATCTGATAAAAAATAGCGACCACCTAGCTTGTCTAGGAGTGAGACGCTTAACTGATTCGAGGTACAGAAGATTTTTGTGGTCCGTAATCACAGTGACGGGGTGGACTGCCCCCTCTAAAAAGTGACGCCATTCTTCAAACGCTAGTTTAATAGCTAATAGTTCCCTATTGCCAATATCATAGTTCTTTTCTGCTGCAGATAGTTTTTTAGAAAAGAAAGCACAAGGACGCCATTTGCCAGGAGACGGACCCTGAGACAGCACCGCCCCCACTTCCACCTCTGACGCATCGACTTCAACAATAAAAGGCTGAGAGACATCAGGTTGGACTAGTACAGGTGCCGAGGTAAACCTCTCTTTTAGAGAGTAAAAAGCAACTTTAGTGGCGTCAGACCATTTAGAAAAATCTGTCCCCTTCCTAGTCATGTCAGTAAGGGGTTTTACAATAACTGAATAATTTTTAATGAATTTCCTATAGAAATTCGCGAAGCCCAAGAACCGTTGCAGTGCTTTGAGGTTCTCAGGAAGATCCCAATCTAAAATTGCCTGGACCTTCCTAGGATCCATACGGAAACCTGAAGCAGATAAAAAATAACCTAGGAATTGTATCTCCTGAACGGCGAAGACACATTTTTCAATTTTAGCATATAATTTATTCGTCCGTAGGACCTGCAGTACTTGTCTGACATGCACCTCATATGTTCTCAGATCAGACGAATAAATTAAAATATCATCTAGGTATATTACCACAAACCTGCCGATTAGATGACTAAAAATGTCACTAACGAAATGTTGAAAGACGGCAGGAGCATTGGTCAGACCGAAAGGCATAACTAGATTTTCATAATGCCCCTCAGGGGTGTAAAAAGTTGTCTTCCACTCATCCCCCTCCTTGATCAGATCAGGAATCAGATTGTAGGCCCCTCTAAGATCAAGTTTGGAGAACCAACTAGCACCCGCAATCTGGTTAAACAGGTCAGGAATGAGAGGAAGAGGGTATGGGTCTCGGATGGTTATCCGATTTAATTCGCGAAAAATCTAGGCAAGGATGCAGGCCCCCATCTTTCTTTTTACCGAAGAAAAACCCTGCAGCCACGGGTGAAGAAGAGGGTCTGATGTGTCCCTTAGCCAAGCTCTCGGAGATATAATCTTTCATGGCTTGTCTCTCTGGACCCAAAAGATTATATAACCTGGTCTTGGGTAATTTTGCGCCGGGAATAAGGTTAACCGGGCAATCATAAGGACGGTGAGGTGGTAACTTCTGACAGCCCTTTTCAGAAAAAACGTCCTCAAAATCCGAAATAAATGTAGGTAGGGTAGTTATGGAGGCGACTAAGCAATTGCTATTTAAGCAATTTTCTCTGCAATGCTCATTCCACTCCGATATCTCCCTGGCCTGCCAATCCACCACTGGATTGTGCGCTACCAACCAGGGAAGGCCCAGCACTACGGGAGTGGGAAGCCCCTCCAGTACATAACATGAAAGCATCTCGTTATGGTGGTCCCCTACCCAAAGGTGTAAATTATGAACAATGTGGGTGAGGTTTCTCTGAGACAGAGGAGCAGAATCAATAGCGAATATGGGAATAGGTCTCTGTAGCGTACAGAGAGACAAACCCATAGTGCGGGCAAAATGGGCATCTATCAAATTTACCCCTGCTCCACTGTCTAGAAAGAAAGAAATAGTCTCCGTCTTAACACCAAAAACAATAACCGCTGGCAACACAAATTGCGATGTACGTATGGAGGAAACATATACCCCCCGGCTGACATCCTCCACACAGCCTGGGGTTAGTAGTTTTCCGACGGTCTTGTGTTTCTGAGGAAAGAAGGACAGACATTAATGATATGACCCCTCTCCCCACAAAACAAACAAACCCCACGCCTACGGCGAACCTCAGGAGGACGGACCTGACGAGTGGTTCCTCCTAGCTGCATAGGCTCGTCTAAGTCCGTACAGACTAACTGCTGCTTGGGAGGGGTTACCAATTGCTCCGGTTTTTTCAACCTGTCCCTAAGGCGTCTATCTATTCGGATAGAAAGGGACATAACCGCATCAAGGGAAAAGGGGGTCTCATATAATGCAAGCGCATCCTTAACCCTTTCGGATAACCCAGAGCAGAACTGACTCCTGAGAGCCGGGTCGTTCCATTGGGTATCCGTAGCCCACGTACGGAAGTCAGAGCAATACTCCTCTACCGGCCGCTCTCCTTGTAGGAGTCTCTGTAATCTTGATTCAGCCAGTGCGACTCGGTCAGGGTCGTCATATATGAGACCCAAGGCCCCGAAAAACTCATCCACTGACCGAAGAGCCTGGGAATCAGTGGGTAAAGAGAACGCCCAGGACTGCGGGTCCCCCTGCAGCAGGGAAATAACAAACCCCACCCACTGTTCCTCATTACCAGAGGAGTAAGGGCGCAGTTTAAAATATAATTTACAGGCCTCACGGAATGTCAAAAACTTGTCCCTTCCCCCAGAAAATCTGTCAGGGAGAGGGACCTTGGGTTCCGCAACAACCTGGTTACCAGTAGCAACCGCTGGGCTTGCGGTCAGTTGTAATTGCTGCTGTTGCTGGAGGACCGACGCCTTCAATCCTGCCACCTCCAAAGACAGGCCATGAAATTGTTTGGACAGAGCAGCAATTGGATCCATACTGGATTCTAAGTAGGTAAAAAAAATATTTTTTTTATTTTTTTACCTACACAAAATAAGGGCCAGATATAATGTAATGACCGGCGTCACGCACAGGGAGGGAAAAGGGAAAGCCCTGCCCAAGGGAGAGGGAAAGGTGGTGACTCCTGACTCACCTTGCGGCTGGCACCTGACTGCCCTGACGTCCCTAGACGGGTTCCTCACCCGTGCGGCGATCACGTGCCTAAACCCTGGCTTTCCCTAAAATGAGCCCTAGATAGTGAACGGGCCGGTGGGATCGCTAGTCCGCACTACTGACACTAAGAGGGAAACACCAGGGAGAGGACAGACAATACAGACAAACACATAAACCCAGGTGGGCGACCACAGCAGACCACAAAGGTCCAACAGGGATCCGGAGGGAAACATTCTGGACCAACAACCAGAGAACGCAGCAACACAGCTCCAGTGGGTCAGTATAGAAGTCCAGGCAAAAAGCTCTATATCTGGCAACCAGAGAAGTGTGAGAGGGGAATATAAGGAGGTTGGGAGTGCTGGACAAGGAACAGCTGAGGAGAAGGAGCTACGGATCCCTGAGTGAGCCAAAAAGGGTTGCAAAGCAAACCCAGAAAGCTACCATAAGGAAACAGCCCTATCTTACATAGAGCGCGCAGCCAACCGCTGCGACTTCCTGACCGGGTGGTTCTTGACACCCTCGTGACATGTATTCAGGCCTTCCCCATGGACTCAGGCCTTACAGGTTATATTCCAAGTGAGCCATTCGTGTGACAGACGATTCCTTCTTAGCGACAATCCAGTCGATTCTCCAGATTCCCAAGTGGTCCAAGTTTCTGGGGTCCTGTCTAGGCTAGACGCATTTCGGGGTATCTATCACATTACCCCTTCCTCAGTAGCTATCCACAGTTAAAGAAGCATTTATTTAACTTTATAACTTGGAGTGCTCAAGTTTCTACTTATCTGACCTTAATAAAAGCAGATCTTTATGGCTGCCTCTGCCACCACCTTCCTCCTCTGATGTTACCTCATCCTAAGCCTTTCAATCCAATTCTCAGTTTCTGTCCAACACACTATAATCATCATCATCATCCTCACCCTCTATGCCACTTTTATCAGGCTGTGATATATCATCGTGAGCTCCTTGGACCCCCTTCCGATACCCTGCTCTGTGTTTGCCCTGAGTGTCACTGTTGCTACCACTGCCCTTTCCACCACCATCGTGGCTACAGGTGCCATTACTACCACCACCAACATGGGTATGCAAGGAGTGCTCCTCTTCCCCCTGAACCTTCTCTTCATGGCAGGCCAAACACATGTCATTAACCAGGAGACTATGATGTGTATCGTCCATACTGCATGGTGGGGTTTTGTTAGGAATAAAGAATATACGCCACTTGAAGAGGGCAGTCAAGACAGAGAGTATGCAACTAAAAGACTACTCTAGAGTTGCAAGGAGGAGAAGAAGGAGGAATACTGTGACCCCTGGCTCCAAGGCAAGCTGTCAGACCCAGAAGTGACATACACATTGTCCTGCTGTGACTGAGAGAAGGAGGGAGCCATCCCCTTTGCCCTTAATAATAATGCGGTACCTGTCGGAAGCCAGGGAGAGCTATGGCCAATTACTACTACCACTACTACTGGCCAGATGGCTGTTGCTGTTGCTACTACCCACATTTTAATTCTCATTATCATAGGTATAAAATGCAATTTTTGCTGTGAAATGACTTTGATCTACACAGTCTGAATTGTGTCTGCTAATACGGATATAACAGGGCAATGTTTGCGGTAAAATCTCTTTTAACTGTACGATCAATATCACAGGTATAACAATAAAAAATTTGAGTTTCATAACAGTGGTATGAAAATGGCACTATTGCTATAAAATGATTTTACTATAAGGCAACACATTTAATAACATGGATATAAGGCACTGAAATGAATTTTAGAAGAAAAATAAATATGCAATTGCTCAGCTTTTGCATCAGAATGCTATTAGAGGTTCTGCTAATGTGCTGGCAGTAAGCCTATGAACTGTAAAAACTGTCTCTGCTTGTTCATACAGAAAAAAAAGAGTTACATTTTTTTGCAGGGGTTTTTGTCAAGCAGAACCAGCGGCCACAGCTACATAAGGTGCAGTGTGACTCGCCCCCTCAATTCTTTCCTTAAATTCCCTAAAATCTACACAATTATATCTCTATATTCTCTCCCTATAGTGTCCCTATCAATCACACTACATTAGTGGCTTGTGTCTGCAATTGCTTTTTGTCAGACACTGCCAAACACATCCTTCCAGGTCAGAAGCTGACACATCCTTCCAAGTCAGAAGCTGAACAAAGTATGGCGATTGTTCTTGTTCAGCATAAGGATCTTCTTGCCTAGTTCCCACTGATTTACTGATGAGACTTTTTTGGCTTTGGATTGGTTTGGCAGATACATTTTTGTGAAACTCTTAATGAATCTCATTTGTTCGAAATCCATTTGCTCATCTCTACTTTATTTGAAACCAGAAAAATATAAAAATATTTTTTTAATACTAGGCCTGGTTTATTTTTTAAGCTGGGTACAATGTTATTGAATTATTAGTGAATTGTGTCTCTTGATTTCATGACTAAAGACTGAAATGTGTAAAATTTTTGTTTACTTTATATAATAACTTTATAAACTGGAAACATATGAGGCCAAACATAAAGGCAAAATAAAGCCATCTATTTTATTTTACATACCTTAACTTGCCTATTTTACTTTCAGTGTACTATGAGTGTTGAGCCTCTCATCACATTTAGTGTTATAATACATGTAATGGAGTTTAAGCTATCCAAGTTCAAAAGTGCTGTATTGTCAAGTTTAATGGAAACTGCACAAATAACTACACAGACTGAATGAACCATAGAATGGAATGTTTTATGGACAGCATAGAAATTATTTTTCATTTTTCAAAACTGATGTAGCTGACAGCATTGCCTAAGTGATCACAGTGGCCAGGGAAATTAACTAGGCCAAAGGCTGTTCCCCAAACTTAGACACCCCTAATTTTGTAGGGGTTTCCAATAATCTCCATTTAATAATCAGCAACACTGGGACAAAGACAGTGAAATAAAATAACAGGGTCATTGCACATAAAGCAGATGTACAACACTAGTACTACCTAATATATTTTACTACATACTACTAAACATATATAATCAGGACCAGTTGCAGGGAATGTGATCATGACTATGTTTGTAGGTGAAGAGAGGCCTGGACACGTCCCAAACCCAAGCAAGAGCTGTTTTAATTATCTGTATCCTCAGGATGCAGGTCTAGTTGAAGTCTATGGTGGAGTAGAGAGCCTTTGTCTTTCTGCCTGGTCACTTATTACCAGAGACCTAGAGGCAGGTCCTACAGTGTGTGGGCTCCTAGGAGGTTAGGAACACACAGAAGATGTCAGGCAGTACAATGATGTCACTGCACTGTGCCGCCTGCACAAAACATTCTCTTTTATATAGATTAAAGAGATGTTAAAACACAGAATACAGCTAGTTTAGGCCTTGTTCACATCTCCAATATGGAGATCTGGCAGGCCGTTCCAGCTCAGAGCAGCATGACTGGTCTCGTAGGATTCGGCGTTGCCAGATTCTCTACTTCACCTTCAACTCCCCAATGACTGTAATAAGGTCCAGTGGTAACCCGGCCTCTTTCCACCATAAATGCTGGTTTTCTGCTGGACAAAAACTGCTGCATACAACAGTTTTTTGTCCTGCCAACAGCCAGCATTTGCGCCAGATCTGGCAGCCGGATCTCCTTAACGGAGATGTGAACGAGGCCTTAGCTTTCACAGTAAGTAGAATACAATAGCTAGTTAGATTTATAATTATTACAGAGAGAGATACGTTTTAGAGACAGGAGTCAGGGTGTCATTGTACAACTTAGGCTACTTTCACACTAGCGTTCGGGGCTCCGCTTGTGAGCTCCGTTTGAAGGCTCTCACAAGCGGCCCTGAACGCATTCGTACTGCCCTAATGCATTCTGAGTGTATGCGGATCCGCTCAGAGTGCATCAGTCTGGCACTGTTTGTCCTCCTCTCTGCTCAGCAGGTGGACATCCGAACGCTGCTTGCAGCATTCGGGTGTCCGCCCGGCCGTGTGGAGGCAAACGGATCCGTCCAGACTTACAATGTAAGGCTACTTTCACACTTGCGTTCGACAGACAGATCCGCTCCTATAATGCAAACGATGGTATCCGTTCAGAACGGATCCGTCTGCATTATATTTCATAAAAAAATCTAAGTCTAAAAGTTAGTCAGACGGTTCCCTCCAGACTTTACATTGAAAGTCAATGGGGGACGGATCCGTTTGAAATTGTATATTGTGTCAATGTCAAACGGATCCGTCCCCATTGACTTACATTGTAAGTCTGGACGGATCCGTTTGGCTCCGCACGGCCAGGCGGACACCCGAACGCTGCAAGTTCGGTGTCTGCCTGCTGAGCGGAACAAAGGCCAAATGGTGCCAGACTGATGCATTGTGAGCGGATCCGCATCCACTCACAATCCGCATCCACCGTTTGGGGCTGCTTGTGAGAGCCTTCAAACGGAACTCACAAGCGGAACCCCGAAAGCAAGTGTGAAAGTAGCTTAAGTCAATGGGGACGGATCCGTTTGAAGTTGACACAATATGGCTAAATTTTCAAACGGATCCGTCCCCATTGACTTTCAATGTAAAGTCAAAACGGATCAGTTTGCATTATCAGACGGATCCGCACCTAAACGCAGGTGTGAAAGTAGCCTTATTCAGGAGGCTTGTAGTGACTGCTTGAGCTAGCATGCAGAAATTAAAGCCGTACTACTCAATTTATTATTAATGTCAATCAGCACAATCTTCATCACAAAATTCATAGTCACAGACAGTATTGCGACAATGATGATATTTAATGTTGCAGCATTTAAAGCTATACGAATAATCCCGGTGCTGATAGTGGTGCAGTCTGATGTAATGCAGTGGACTCTGCCCAACTGACCTTTTAAAACATATTTCCAAGTTTATTATAAAAAAAAATCAATGGACCATAGATTAACATATTGGTGTGTATCACATTTACCAACCGTATATTGTAGTGGACGCTGTCCAAATGACCATTGTTTGTTCCATACAGTACTGCTGCTGCTGGGAATCCTACCTTGCCACACTGTACCTGTTGCATTTTGTCGCTTTTTACGGCCCCCTATGTCTAGTCAGGCACAGAAATTGTGCGAAGTAAATGGTAAATTTGGTTTAAAGCATGTATTACACGTTTTTTTTTAATAACACAAGTTGAGCCACCATTCTTGTGCTATTCATTTATTAAATATGTCCTATTGTGTTTGTGAGTTTTTCTTTATCATTTCTTCACTATTTTTCTGACATTTTTATTAACTTTTTATAAAATCTCATAATTACATTTTTTATTAATTATTTAGGATTTTACAAAATAATGTACTTGCATACTCGCATATCATATAGGCAAATATAGCCTAACCAGGTTGCTGTTACCATTCCTTATGTGTGAGTAGGGTATAAGTTGACAGCTAAACTTTCTCCTTGCAACTCATTGACTCCGGAGTAACATCTACTTCGACTTGTATTGCAAAGATAGGGTGAAACTGAGAAACAGAAAGGAGATGTATTCACTGTAGTGAATGATAATGTGCATGTGCATACAATCCTGTATTGCTAACTAATAATCTAAATGTAAAAATGATGCCACATAAGTCTGGGTGATGTCTTTCTCCTGGCTAAGTGGTGTGGTAATGTGAACAGTGCTGGAAGGTGTGTTGTCCCACTTCAGGTACCTCAGATCGGTGAGACGGGTAAAATCCAGAGAGTGACAGTAGTCTCAGCAAAGCATAGTTTGCTGAGACATTTCTGTACACATTTTCTGGGCTGGATTTTACTTGGACTGGTGGCTAGGCTTGGTAGAGGGAGTTCCCAGTCCACACCCTTCCAGTACGTGTTTTCCTTTCTACCTGAGGTGATCACAGATGAGGCCTGCTGTAATCAGGCTTGCATAAGCCGCCTCTGAGGAGGGAGAGCGAGACTGTTCTGTGAAGCAGAGGCTCTGTGTGTGGTCTCAGTCGAGAGGACTGAGGGGCCACAAGGCTTTGAATAGCCTGAGGTTTGGAGGACCTAGCGACACCTAGAGAACGAGGGTTGCACGCCCAGCGTCTGGAGGACTACTGGGCCACACTCCCCCAAAAGGTACTGGAGTTGCCACAGCCTTGAGGCTGCAGTATTGATGTTGGCTGAGGAAAGCCGCATATGTTGTCCATGTGTGAACTGAGCTCTATGAGTGAGGTAGGGACGTATTTTGTTTAGGTAGCGCCTAGACGGGCAGGAGTTTATTTGTGTTTTAAGTGTTGGCGGTGCGGGAACCTCACCCCACCCAGTGATGTATAACTGGACTATCCTTTATAAGAAGACTGTCAAAATAAATGCACAGTTTGGACATGAAAATCTGTTGTCTGGTGAGATATCTGTGAGTGTGACCCCCTGAAAAGAGACGATCCCTTACAGTGGACACAGTAACAGTGCACCATGATCATGAAGCCATAATAGTATAGTGTAGGTCCTTTGTGGAATCTAACCTTTTCCACACTATTTTATTATATAGCAAGGTATTGCGGTGTCAAGCAGCATGTTAGGTGATAGGCACTTTGGGTCTCCATGAGTCCAGTTGACAGCCCAAATAGCCCATATTATAATCGACCACTGACTGCCGTATATGCAGTATCTGTCTAATTTTCTCAGGGTCACCATTGGACATGCAACTGGTTTTCTACCAATTGTATGGGACTAGGTTACTGGCACAGATATCAGTAAATACATTATGCTATAGTCTATCTGTTGCTCACTGTTTAAAGAGGTTGTCCAACCCAGCAAACAATTGTAATTAGCATAAAGAAAAAAAGTCAACTGATCACTGTTGCTCTTTACCAGCGCCAAGGGTCTCATCCCTGGTACTTTCCCTGTGGACTGGAAGTGAGATGTCCTGTCTGTCATCATGTGCACCCCAGCACCAAGTGGCCTGTGACTGCTGAGACCAGTGAATGGCTGCAGTGTTGATCCACGGGGGACCGCAAGCAGTGGGGAGGTGACAAGCCTCTCAATGCTGGAATAGAGCACTGGTGATCAGGTGAGTGGCTTTTCTTCTTTATGCTAATCACTTTCAGAGCTATAGTTTAAAAAAATTGGGGGGGGGGGGGGGTCAGATACTATTTATGGTAGGTTCACAAAGAATTTTAATGTTTTTTGTGCAATTTTCCATTAGTTTTTTACCAGTATTATTTGCACCTAAAATGTCAGCTCCAGAGCTGAAGGTGTCATGATGCGGTGTTCTGGGAAGCGGGGACGGCCGGGGCGCATTCGTGTCATCAGCGCGCCCGTTCCCATGACAACCGCAATAGGGCTGCATTAGAACTCAGGAGTCATGTGACACTGGCCACGTCACATGACTCCACAAGCGCTCTATTTAAACAGGCAATCTGCTGGCCACAGATCGTGCCTGTTGTTGAGGTCCTTCCTGCATGATACTCACCTGGTTTAGGCCTCGGTGCTGTCTGTCTCAAGAAGTCAACGGGAAGGAGCATCTTGTTGCCTTCTTAAGCCGCAAGCTCACCCTAGCCGAGACCTGGTACAGTATAGTGCCTGGCTATCAAGTGGGCACTCGAGTCTCTCTGCTATTATTTATTGGGAAGAACATTCCGCTTGGTGACTGACCACTCCCCTCTCAAGTGAATGAGCCAGGCCAAAGAGAGAAATGCCCGAGTCACCAGGTGGTTCTTGTCCTTACAGAACTTCAAGTTCTCCGTGGAACACAGGGCGGGCCGCTTGAAGGGAAACACGGATGCCCTGTCCCGAGTTCACTGTCTGGTATGTGTTTACCCCCTCAGGGTTGAACAAAGGGGGGAGGTATTTAAGAAGGTACAAGGAATCATCGTAGATGATAGGTATGTGTCACCAAGGTTCCAGTGGAGTAACAGCCAGTTTTCTGTGTCAGCAGCAGATGCTGTTTGACACCTTGCTATATAGTATGGCTGTAAATAGCTGATCTGGGACGGCTCTTACTAGGAGTAGTCAAAGTGCTGGGTGGGTGACAACTCCCCACGGTCCAGGCCGTGTTTTGACAGGCCTATTAAAGCCAGCCAGCAGTGCCAGGTGTGGTGGATTACTCCTCTCTGACACTGGAGCTGTGTGTGTGCTGGGATCTAAGGCTTGTGCCGTGCTGGAGGGCTAAGACCTGTGAGTAGGGGAAACGGGCCCCTTAAAAGCTTACTATGGACTGCTGGAGGCACGACTGCTAACATTGTGTGTGAACTAACACCAAGACTGCAAAGTGACGTTTTGTTTTTGCTGTATGTGTTTATAAACACGGAAGTTTGATTTAAGAACCGGTAACTTGGCTCTATACTGCGTCCGCACACCCTGTCTACCAGAGCGAATCCCCACAGTATATTTATATATTGCACAACATACAGTATTAACAATAAAAGTTAAAAAAGAGAAATAAATTGTGATCTATTTCATCCATGCATTCTAGAAAAATCAGAATTAATTTTTTCCTGTCTTGTAAATTGTTTTATATAAATCAGCCCAGTATAACAGCTCTCCATATGTTTAAATGTCACACAGGAAATCTGCAAATAATTATAACTGCATCACGTGCGAACGTTACATTTGTTATGTGCTGACCTGAGACGTGATTAAAAGTGCTGCAACTTTCTTTGTTGACAGAATTCCATATGCTGTGTACAAATATACCTTGCAGGGGCTTTCTAGGTAATTTGAGAATTTGGTCTTTACATCTGGTTCGCACACTGCCATATGTTAATATAATAGTCCTAGCCCTTCGGAGTAAACATCATTTGGCCTACTACTTGCAATGACAACATAATTAGAGTTGAGCGAACACCTGGATGTTCGGGTTCGAGAAGTTCGGCCGAACATCCCGGAAATGTTCGGGTTCGGGATCCGAACCCGATCCGAACTTCGTCCCGAACCCGAACCCCATTGAAGTCAATGGGGACCCGAACTTTTCGGCACTAAAACGGCTGTAAAACAGCCCAGGAAAGGGCTAGAGGGCTGCAAAAGGCAGCAACATGTAGGTAAATCCCCTGCAAACAAATGTGGATAGGGAAATTAATTAAAATAAAAATTAAATAAATAAAAATTAACCAAAATCAATTGGAGAGAGGTTCCATAGCAGAGAATCTGGCTTCCCGTCACCCACCACTGGAACAGTCCATTCTCAGATATTTAGGCCCCGGCACCCAGGCAGAGGAGAGAGGTCCCGTAACAGACAATCTGGCTTCATGTCAGCAGAGAATCAGTCTTCATGTCATAGCAGAGAATCAGGCTTCACGTCACCCACCACTGTAAGAGTCCATTTTCATAAATTTAGGCCCAGCACCCAGGCAGAGGAGAGAGGTCCCGTAACAGACAATCTGGCTTCATGTCAGCAGAGAATCAGTCTTCATATCATAGCAGAGAATCTGGCTTCCCGTTACCCACCACTGGAACAGTCCATTCTCAGATATTTAGGCCCCGGCACCCAGGCAGAGGAGAGAGGTCCCGTAACAGACAATCTGGCTTCATGTCAGCAGAGAATCAGTCTTCATATCATAGCAGAGAATCAGGCTTCACGTCAGCCACCACTGCAACAGTCCATTGTCATAAATTCAGGCCCAGCACCCAGGCAGAGGAGAGAGGTCCCGTAACAGACAATCTGGCTTCATGTCAGCAGAGAATCAGTCTGCATGTCATAGCAGAGAATGAGGCTTCACGTCACCCACCACTGCAACAGTCCATTTTCATAAATTTAGGCCCAGCACCCAGGCAGAGGAGAGAGGTCCCGTAACAGAGGATCTGGCTTCATGTCACCAGAGAATCAGTCTGCATGTCATAGCAGAGAATCAGGCTTCACGTCACCCACCACTGCAACAGTCCATTTTCATAAATTTAGGCCCAGCACCCAGGCAGAGGAGAGAGGTCCCGTAACAGAGGATCTGGCTTCATGTCACCAGAGAATCAGTCTGCATGTCATAGCAGAGAATCAGGCTTCACGTCAGCCACCACTGCAACAATCCATTGGCATATATTTAGGCCTAGCACACAGGCAGAGGAGAGAGGTCCCGTAACAGACAATCTGGCTTCATGTCAGCAGAGAATCAGTCTTCATATCATAGCAGAGAATCAGGCTTCACGTCAGCCACCAATGCAACAGTCCATTGTCAGATATTTAGGCCCAGCACCCAGGCAGAGGAGAGAGGTCCCGTAACAGAGGATCTGGCTTCATGTCAGCAGAGAATCAGTCTTCATGTCATAGCAGAGAATCAGGCTTCACGTCACCCACCACTGTAAGAGTCCATTTTCATAAATTTAGGCCCAGCACCCAGGCAGAGGAGAGAGGTCCCGTAACAGACGATCTGGCTTCATGTCAGCAGAGAATCAGTCTGCATGTCATAGCAGAGAATGAGGCTTCACGTCACCCACCACTGCAACAGTCCATTTTCATAAATTTAGGCCCAGCACCCAGGCAGAGGAGAGAGGTCCCGTAACAGAGGATCTGGCTTCATGTCACCAGAGAATCAGTCTGCATGTCATAGCAGAGAATCAGGCTTCACGTCACCCACCACTGCAACAGTCCATTTTCATAAATTTAGGCCCAGCACCCAGGCAGAGGAGAGAGGTCCCGTAACAGAGGATCTGGCTTCATGTCACCAGAGAATCAGTCTGCATGTCATAGCAGAGAATCAGGCTTCACGTCAGCCACCACTGCAACAATCCATTGGCATATATTTAGGCCTAGCACACAGGCAGAGGAGAGAGGTCCCGTAACAGACAATCTGGCTTCATGTCAGCAGAGAATCAGTCTTCACGTCAGCCACCAATGCAACAGTCCATTGTCAGATATTTAGGCCCAGCACCCAGGCAGAGGAGAGAGGTCCCGTAACAGACAATCTGGCTTCATGTCAGCAGAGAATCAGTCTGCATGTCATAGCAGAGAATGAGGCTTCACGTCACCCACCACTGCAACAGTCCATTTTCATAAATTTAGGCCCAGCACCCAGGCAGAGGAGAGAGGTCCCGTAACAGAGGATCTGGCTTCATGTCAGCAGAGAATCAGTCTGCATGTCATAGCAGAGAATCAGGCTTCACGTCAGCCACCACTGCAACAGTCCATTGTCATAAATTCAGGCCCAGCACCCAGGCAGAGGAGAGAGGTCCCGTAACAGACAATCTGGCTTCATGTCACCAGAGAATCAGTCTGCATGTCATAGCAGAGAATGAGGCTTCACGTCAGCCACCACTGCAACAATCCATTGGCATATATTTAGGCCTAGCACACAGGCAGAGGAGAGGTTCATTCAACTTTGGGTAGCCTTGCAATATAATGGTAAAATGAAAATAAAAATAGGATTGAATGAGGAAGTGCCCTGGAGTCCAATAATATATGGTTATGGGGAGGTAGTTAATGTCTAATCTGGACAAGGGACGGACAGGTCCTGTGGGATCCATGCCTGGTTCATTTTTATGAACGTCAGCTTGTCCACATTGGCTGTAGACAGGCGGCTGCGTTTGTCTGTAATGACGCCCCCTGCCGTGCTGAATACACGTTCAGACAAAACGCTGGCTGCCGGGCAGGCCAGCACCTCCAAGGCATAAAAGGCTAGCTCTGGCCACGTGGACAATTTAGAGACCCAGAAGTTGAATGGGGCCGAACCATCAGTCAGTACGTGGAGGGGTGTGCACACGTACTGTTCCACCATGTTAGTGAAATGTTGCCTCCTGCTAACACGTTGCGTATCAGGTTGTGGTGCAGTTAGCTGTGGCGTGTTGACAAAAGTTTTCCACATCTCTGCCATGCTAACCCTGCCCTCAGAGGAGCTGGCCGTGACACAGCTGCCTTGGCGACCTCTTGCTCCTCCTCTGCCTTGGCCTTGGGCTTCCACTTGTTCCCCTGTGACATTTGGGAATGCTCTCAGTAGCGCGTCTACCAACGTGCGCTTGTACTCGCGCATCTTCCTATCACGCTCCAGTGCAGGAAGTAAGGTGGGCACATTGTCTTTGTAGCGTGGATCCAGCAGGGTGGCAACCCAGTAGTCCGCACAGGTTAAAATGTGGGCAACTCTGCTGTCGTTGCGCAGGCACTGCAGCATGTAGTCGCTCATGTGTGCCAGGCTGCCCAGGGGTAAGGACAAGCTGTCCTCTGTGGGAGGCGTATCGTCATCGTCCTGCCTTTCCCCCCAGCCACGCACCAGTGATGGACCCGAGCTGCGTTGGGTGCCACCCCGCTGTGACCATGCTTCATCCTCATCCTCCTCCACCTCCTCCTCATCCTCGTCCTCCTCGTCCTCCAGTAGTGGGCCCTGGCTGGCCACATTTGTACCTGGCCTCTGCTGTTGCCAAAAACCTCCCTCTGAGTCACTTCGAAGAGACTGGCCTGAAAGTGCTAAAAATGACCCCTCTTCCTCCTCCTCCTCCTCCTCCTCCTGGGCCACCTCCTCTTCCATCATCGCCCTAAGTGTTTTCTCAAGGAGACATAGAAGTGGTATTGTAACGCTGATAACGGTGTCATCGCCACTGGCCATGTTGGTGGAGTACTCGAAACAGCGCAACAGGGCACACAGGTCTCGCATGGAGGCCCAGTCATTGGTGGTGAAGTGGTGCTGTTCTGTAGTGCGACTGACCCGTGCGTGCTGCAGATGAAACTCCACTATGGCCTGCTGCTGCTCGCACAGTCTGTCCAGCATGTGCAAGGTGGAGTTCCACCTGGTGGGCACGTCGCATATGAGGCGGTGAGCGGGAAGGCCGAAGTTACGCTGTAGCGCAGACAGGCGAGCAGCGGCAGGATGTGAACGCCGGAAGCGCGAACAGACGGCCCGCACTTTATGCAGCAGCTCTGACATGTCGGGGTAGTTGTGAATGAACTTCTGCACCACCAAATTCAGCACATGCGCCAAGCAAGGGATGTGCGTCAAATTGGCTAGTCCCAGAGCTGCAACGAGATTTCGCCCATTATCACACACCACCAGGCCGGGCTTGAGGCTCACCGGCAGCAACCACTCGTCGGTCTGTTGTTCAATACCCCGCCACAACTCCTGTGCGGTGTGGGGCCTGTCCCCCAAACATATGAGTTTCAGAATGGCCTGCTGACGTTTACCCCGGGCTGTGCTGAAGTTGGTGGTGAAGGTGTGTGGCTGACTGGATGAGCAGGTGGAAGAAGAGGAGGAGGAAGCCGAGAAGGAGGAGGTGGCAACAGGAGGCAAAGAATGTTGCCCTGCGATCCTTGGCGGCGGAAGGACGTGCGCCAAACAGCTCTCCGCCTGGGGCCCAGCTGCCACTACATTTACCCAGTGTGCAGTTAGGGAGATATAGCGTCCCTGGCCGTGCTTACTGGTCCACGTATCTGTGGTTAGGTGGACCTTGCTACAGATGGCGTTGCGCAGTGCACACTTGATTTTATCGGATACTTGGTTGTGCAGGGAAGGCACGGCTCTCTTGGAGAAGTAGTGCCGGCTGGGAACAACATACTGTGGGACAGCAAGCGACATGAGCTGTTTGAAGCTGTCTGTGTCCACCAGCCTAAATGACAGCATTTCATAGGCCAGTAGTTTAGAAATGCTGGCATTCAGGGCCAGGGATCGAGGGTGGCTAGGTGGGAATTTACGCTTTCTATCAAATGTTTGTGAGATGGAGAGCTGAACGCTGGCGTGTGACATGGTTGAGACGCTTGGTGACGGAGGTGGTGGTGGTGGTGTTGGTGGTACATCCCCTGTTTGCTGGGCGGCAGGTGCCAACGTTCCTCCAGAGGCGGAGGAAGAGGCCGAGGCGGCAGCAGCAGAATAGGCCGAGGCGGCAGCAGCAGAAGAGGTAGCAGGGGGAGCCTGAGTGACTTCCTTGGTTTTAAGGTGTTTACTCCACTGCAGTTCATGCTTTGCATGCAGGTGCCTGGTCATGCAGGTTGTGCTCAGGTTCAGAACGTTAATGCCTCGCTTCAGGCTCTGATGGCACAGCGTGCAAACCACTCGGGTCTTGTCGTCAGCACATTGTTTGAAGAAGTGCCATGCCAGGGAACTCCTTGAAGCTGCCTTTGGGGTGCTCGGTCCCAGATGGCGGCGGTCAGTAGCAGGCGGAGTCTCTTGGCGGCGGGTGTTCTGCTTTTGCCCACTGCTCCCTCTTTTGCTACGCTGTTGGCTCGGTCTCACCACTGCCTCTTCCTCCGAACTGTGAAAGTCAGTGGCACGACCTTCATTCCATGTGGGGTCTAGGACCTCATCGTCCCCTGCATCGTCTTCCACCCAGTCTTGATCCCTGACCTCCTGTTCAGTCTGCACACTGCAGAAAGACGCAGCAGTTGGCACCTGTGTTTCGTCATCATCAGAGACATGCTGAGGTGGTATTCCCATGTCCTCATCATCAGGAAACATAAGTGGTTGTGCGTCAGTGCATTCTATGTCTTTCACCGCTGGGGAAGGGCTAGGTGGATGCCCTTGGGAAACCCTGCCAGCGGAGTCTTCAAACAGCATAAGAGACTGCTGCATAACTTGAGGCTGAGACAGTTTCCCTGGTATGCATGGGGGTGATGTGACAGACTGATGGGGTTGGTTTTCAGGCGCCATCTGTGCGCTTTCTGCAGAAGACTGGGTGGGAGATAATGTGAACGTGCTGGATCCACTGTCGGCCACCCAATTGACTAATGCCTGTACCTGCTCAGGCCTTACCATCCTTAGAACGGCATTGGGCCCCACCATATATCGCTGTAAATTCTGGCGGCTACTGGGACCTGAGGTAGTTGGTACACTAGGACGTGTGGATGTGGCAGAACGGCCACGTCCTCTCCCAGCATCAGAGGGTCCACTAACACCACCACGACCATGTCCACGTCCGCGTCCCTTACTAGATGTTTTTCTCATTGTTATGGTTCACCACAACAACAAATATATTATTTGGCCCAATGTATTGTATTCAAATTCAGCGGGATATAAATTTGAGGCCTAGTATTTAGGCGCTGGGTGACCGGTATGGATTTAGTGACAGAATTAGACTTGGAAATGCACAGAAGCGTGTGTGTGAAGTTATTCTGAATGACCCTATGTGCACCTTGAATATTATATACCCTTTTTGGGATAGATTTCAAATAGCTCTGATATAGCAGGAACCACTAAATTATGAAATTGCTAAATTGGGAATTGTATTTCAACCCAGAACAAAAAATGTGCTTTGACGGACACTAAATATCTTGCCCAGCAACAACAGTACAGCGGTAACGAGAGATTTAGCAGGATATAAATTTGAGGCCTAGTATTTAGGCGCTGGGTGACAGGTATGGGTTTAGTGACAGAATTAGACTTGGAAATACACAGTAGCGGGTGTGTGTGAAGTTATTCTGAATGACCCAATGTGCACCTTGAATATTATATACCCTTTTAGGGATAGATTTCAAATAGCTCTGATATAGCAGAAACCACTAAATTATGAAATTGCTAAATTGGGAATTGTATTTCAACCCAGAACAAAAAATGTGCTTTGACGGACACTAAATAACTTTCCCAGCTACAACAGGACAGCGGTAACGAGAGATTTAGCAGGATATAAATTTGAGGCCTAGTATTTAGGCGCTGGGTGACAGGTATGGGTTTAGTGACAGAATTAGACTTGGAAATACACAGTAGCGGGTGTGTGTGAAGTTATTCTGAATGACCCAATGTGCACCTTGAATATTATATACCCTTTTAGGGATAGATTTCAAATAGCTCTGATATAGCAGAAACCACTAAATTATGAAATTGCTAAATTGGGAATTGTACTTCAACCCAGAACAAAAAATGTGCTTTGACGGACACTAAATAACTTTCCCAGCTACAACAGGACAGCGGTAACGAGAGATTTAGCAGGATATAAATTTGAGGCCTAGTATTTAGGCGCTGGGTGACAGGTATGGGTTTAGTGACAGAATTAGACTTGGAAATACACAGTAGCGGGTGTGTGTGAAGTTATTCTGAATGACCCAATGTGCACCTTGAATATTATATACCCTTTTAGGGATAGATTTCAAATAGCTCTGATATAGCAGAAACCACTAAATTATGAAATTGCTAAATTGGGAATTGTACTTCAACCCAGAACAAAAAATGTGCTTTGACGGACACTAAATAACTTTCCCAGCTACAACAGGACAGCGGTAACGAGAGATTTAGCAGGATATAAATTTGAGGCCTAGTATTTAGGCGCTGGGTGACAGGTATGGGTTTAGTGACAGAATTAGACTTGAAAATACACAGTAGCGGGTGTGTGTGAAGTTATTCTGAATGACCCAATGTGCACCTTGAATATTATATACCCTTTTAGGGATAGATTTCAAATAGCTCTGATATAGCAGAAACCACTAAATTATGAAATTGCTAAATTGGGAATTGTACTTCAACCCAGAACAAAAAATGTGCTTTGACGGACACTAAATAACTTTCCCAGCTACAACAGGACAGCGGTAACGAGAGATTTAGCGGGATATAAATTTGAGGCCTAGTATTTAGGCGCTGGGTGACCGGTATGGATTTAGTGACAGAATTAGACTGGGATATGGCCAAAAAATAACCACACTATTGCTGGTTAAATGCACTTGGTGACGGGCGCAGCTTGCCCCTGATGTAGTATATGGCCAAAAAATGAACAGACTATTGCTGGTTAAATGCACTTGGTGTCACAGCTTGACCAACCACACTACTGAGGGTTAAATGCACTTGGTGACGGGCGCAGCTTGCCCCTGATGTAGTATATGGCCAAAAAATAAACAGACTATTGCTGGTTAAATGCACTTGGTGTGACAGCTTCACCCTGATGTAGGCTTTAGCCAGAAAACAACCACACCATTGAGGGTTAAATGCACTTGGTGACAGGCGCAGCTTGCCCCTGATTTTGTATATGGCCAAAAAATGAACAGACTATTGCTGGTTAAATGCACTTGGTGTGACAGCTTCACCCTGATGTAGGCTTTAGCCAAAAAGCAACCACACCATTGAGGGTTAAATGCACTTGGTGACAGGCGCAGCTTGCCCCTGATTTTGTATATGGCCAAAAAATGAACAGACTATTGCTGGTTAAATGCACTTGGTGTGACAGCTTCACCCTGATGTAGGCTTTAGCCAAAAAACAACCACACCATTGAGGGTTAAATGCACTTGGTGACAGGCGCAGCTTGCCCCTGATTTTGTATTTGGCCAAAAAATGAACAGACTATTGCTGGTTAAATGCACTTGGTGTGACAGCTTCACCCTGATGTAGGCTTTAGCCAAAAAACAACCACACCATTGAGGGTTAAATGCACTTGGTCGCAGCTTGTGCTGGCGCACCACAAGACACAAAATGGCCGCCGATCACCCCAGAAAAATGTGACTGACAAACGGTCTGGGCAGCCTAAAAACAGTGAGCAATTGAGGATCAGCAGCTCAATGATCCACAGCTGCAGATCGATCAGTTAATCAAGTCCTTTGGAGGAGTTAATCTGCCTAATCTCGCCCTACTGTCGCAGCCGCAACCTCTCCCTACGCTAATCAGAGCAGAGTGACGGGCGGCGCTATGTGACTCCAGCTTAAATAGAGGCTGGGTCACATGGTGCTCTGGCCAATCACAGCCATGCCAATAGTAGGCATGGCTGTGATGGCCTCTTGGGGCAAGTAGTATGACGCTTGTTGATTGGCTGCTTTGCAGCCTTTCAAAAAGCGCCAAGAAAGCGTCACAAAAGCGCCAAGAAAGCGACGAACACCGAACCCGAACCCGGACTTTTACGAAAATGTCCGGGTTCGGGTCCGTGTCACGGACACCCCAAAATTCGGTACGAACCCGAACTATACAGTTCGAGTTCGCTCATCCCTAAACATAATAAGAGATTGCTCAATCTGGTACATACTAGTGTACGTATATAAGGGGGGATGAGGCACCACCATAACATGTCACTTGATTTTACTGTTATAAGATCTCACTTTCTACTTATTCATTTTTAATAAAGTTCTAATGTAATTGTTTAGGGTAGAAATCTGAACATGCTTTTCTTAGAAAACTCCTGTATGACTATAACCTGAATAGTGCCAATTGAAGCACATTTACTACTGACATCGTTCATAAAATTTGGGTTATTTCTGGCACATAATGTTGCATGATGTTTTATACCTATTTATAAAGCTGCACCAAAAATAATCCATTGTGCCTAGTTTGACACGGGCGTGTGACTTAAAGCAGCAGCTCAAGAGCAGAGACTTTGCTTCTGCCACTAGGACAGTGGCTATTTATGCGCCGCTACTGTGACAAGGGGACATCCTCTGCGTCTGGAGGAAAGAAAGTTTCTACACAAACATAGAAGAGGATTCTTTACGGTAAGAGCAGTGAGACTATGGAACTCTCTGCCTGAGGAGGTGGTGATGGTGAGTACAATAAAGGAATTCAAGAGGGGCCTGGATGTATTTCTGGAGTGTAATAATATTACAGGCTATAGCTACTAGGGGTAGAGGGGTTGTGGATCCAGGGAGTTATTCTGATTGCCTGATTGGAGTCGGGAAGGAATTTTTTATTCCCCTAAAGTGGGGAAAATTGGCTTCTACCTCACAGTTTTTTTGTTTGCCTTCCTCTGGATCAACTTGCAGGATAACAGGCCGAACTGGATGGACAAATGTCTTTTTTCGGCCTTATGTACTATGTTACTATGTTAGCTGTAATACTCCAGCCCTGTCAATCAAGCAGCAGGTAGAACATTCTCAGCTTCAGGGACATGCCGTCGCAGGTGCAGAATCCTGCTTGATGAGACAAATCAATTCATGTGAATCGATTCACTCATCTCTTATTAGGAATCATATTGGTGGTCCTATAAAGGTACCAAAGAAGGAAAAACATGCAATAATAATGGATGGACTCTTTTAAAAATAACAACTTTATTGGGTCACTTAAAAGCACATTAAACTTATAATGCAATAAGTGTTATTGACCCTGAGATAAACAGACTCCGGCCACAGCCATAGGATGCCACCCCCCCCCATCCCCCCCCACACACACATATGCAAGTATAGGTAAAGAACAATGGGCAAAAAAGCAGTAGGTCAACTGATATTCCAAAAAGACAACATTATGTCCTGGTAAAAAATTTAGTTCACAAGTCAACAGTGGGTTATTACCACAGAGTGCCAACATCTGTAAAATTGTACAGGTACATATTAAGAGCTATTGATGTCTGGATCATCTTAGTTAGTGTCCATGGTCCTATATATGGATATATGGATCCACTTCAATAACATAGCTTTCATCTGCAGGGGCAGGTCCTTTATTAAGGGAGAAATCAAGGAACAGGTCAATTCCAAAAACACATAGTATTGCAAAGCCAACAAGTCTATTCAATGGTGAAAATAAACTGTATGGCGCAGGTCCATCTTAGTAGAATAAGGGCCCGCTAGTTCCATTAATAAGTCGTAGTCCCATCAAGGTACAGTAAATTCAATCTGTTAAAGGGATTCTAATGGCAATGGCGCTCTATAAGGCAGGACCCAAACGTATAATGTCAGTAATGAGTGGCCCCTCCTTTTTAGTTCTTTTCCTACTTAGAAATATTTTCTTTTATCTTTTTTTCTTTTCTATTTCTTTTCCCTTTAATTTGTTGTCAAAAGGCCTCTCCAACAAATTTCATCTCACGTCCCATCATATATAGGTATCCCTCCTAGAGTGCCTAATGGAAGCTGTTATCACTAGCCAGTGAGTGGTATACCATCTATAAAAAAGCAAATATAAAATGTGAAAACCCAAAGCCAAAACAATTAATATATAACTTATAATATAGAGTTATGTGATGATATTGTGCATTTAAGCCTATTGTACATTTTGGCCTATGATAAAGAGATGTGAGAAAAGAGGGGAAAGAAAAAAGAAAGGGGGGAGAGAAAGTAGGAGGAGAGAGGCGAGGAAAGAACTGTGATGTGAATAAAAAACTAACCTAGGTGAAACGTGTATAATAAATAAAAATAAGTGTACCAATGTGAAAATGTGCATGTGTGGGAAAGAATGGGGGAGGGAAGAAAGGGAAGGAGGGGAAGGGAAGCGAATGAAGAAAAGTGAGTGGAAAAGTGTCTGAAGATGTATTATGTGCTATGAGAAGGGGGTGTACCATGTGTAAAGACAAAATGTGAATCTAAGCAAATAGAGAAGAGGTGCATATGGTAGCTAGCAAGTAGAGGTGCATAGCTAGTGCGGATGATGATTCCCCAGTACAGGCCTGTTATAATAGTCTCAAGGGTGAGGGATAAGAAGGGAATAGCGCTTTGCCATAAGTCATCTGTAAAATAGAGAATAAAATAGCAGTATAAAAGGAGATAATCAATAAGCAAGGGAAACATAATTATACACATAGGAAGCTGGTGTAAGTAAATTCCCCATTGAGGCCAGAAGGACTTAACAAATTGAGTTGGTAGATCCATGTGGACTCCCGTTGTAAGAGTCTATGGATCGTATCTCCCCATGAATATTAGAGAAGATTTTACCAAGTCCATATACCCATAATCCATTGGTACGGGCATTGTGATATTTTAAAAAATTTGAATTTACTGGTGTAAGCTTTTTCTCCTGATTCAGATCACGTTGAGCTGTTGAAATAGTTGAAACATATTTTTGCATCCTTTTTCTCAATTCCTGTGAGGTTTGACACACATACGCCTTATGACATGGAGACATGAGGGCATAAATGACATTGACAGTTTTTGCAATTAATATGATGCCTCAAATGGTACTCCGTTCCATGTATAAGATTAATAAATGAATGAGTAAGGTAAGCGGTGTACAAGTCACACAATATCCACCTTGAAATAAGCACTGAAATCAAACCCCTCTTCCAATTCTAGTTGTAGGTCAAGAAAAGTGACTCTTGGTAAGCTTGCTGCTCAGATTAGATGCCTTTTCTGCTGTCAGTACAGGTCGTGATAGTAATATGGTTTCAATACCTCAAGATATTTCAGTGGTTGTTTAACGTCCGATAAAGATCTGACCACTGGTTATTGTATTTGATAATGAATCGTGGTCGTTCATCCCTTGGCAGAGTCTTGGGTGCCTGAAGTTGTTGACAATCACTCTTCTGTGCTCTAGAGAAAGCTCTGGAAATTACTGTGCATGGGTAAGCCTGATTCTTAAACCGTTGAGTCATTTTATAGGACTTTGCCCTGAATACATCATCACAAATACAATTGCTTCTGACACGTAGAAATTGTCCGACTGGTATCCCGGTCCTCAAATGTTGTGGGTAAAAGCTTGTAAAATGCAATAAACAATTTGTTGCCGTGGATTTTCTGTACAAGGATGTGTGACCATTCCCCTACGGAAGCCTATTTGATGTCCAGGAAATCAACCTCCATTGATGAGGTAGACTGTGAAAGAAAAATATTGAATTGGTTGGAGTTCAATGAAGCAATACACTCGCAACATTCATCACAAGACCCCATCCAAAAGAGCAGAATATTGTCAATATATTCAGAAATAGTGGGATGTATAAACAAATTGCTCCTCTCACCAACCTAAAAAAAAAGGTTGGCGTAGGAGGGCACAAAGCAAGCCCCCATCGCTGTGCCAGACACTTGCTTGTAAAACTTTTGGTCAAAAGTTAAATAGTTGTGCTGTAGCACAAAATCCAATAGCTCAATAATGAAGGAGTCTTACATTAGCTACAAGTTTGATTATTGATCTAGGAAATATGCCTGCTTGTTGATTCAGATGAAATATTTGAGTACAGTAACTCCTCATCACAAGTAACCATGAAGGTACCTGTTAGAAAGGATGCTGCATCCAACTGTGATATCAGACGAGCGAAATCACGAGTATACCATGGTAACTTGGTCACGAAGGACTGTACGAAAAAATCAATATAGGTACAGGCCTTTTCACAAAGACCACTGATGCCCACTTCTATTGGCCTACCTGGAGGATTGTTATCGAACTTATTGACCTTTGGTAAAATATAGCTATGACAGGGTGGCCCACTGTAATGTACTGTTTTTCAGCTTTGTTTATGATTCCATATGCAAGTGCAGAATCCAACTGGTGATCTGGTTTCTTTTTGAAGAAGTCCGTAGGGTTGGTGGGTAAAACGTGGTAAAAATGTTTGTTACTTAATTGTCTTGTTGCTCCCCCGAGATATTTATCCACAGGCCAAAGTACAACATTTCTGCCTTTATCCACCTCTTTGATTACAAAAGCCAGATTCTGTTGTAGTGCCATAATAGCAAATCTTCCTGTATAGATAAATGTTGTCTTTTGACATGATCAATAGACATTTTTCTGATCTCTTGCATGACTACATTAAAAAAGACTCTCTGGAAACTTAGACTCTCTGGAAACTTAGAAAAAAAAGGGGTCACCTGAGAACATCCTTAATATGGAAAGCGTCTCCTAATATCTGAAGCCTCATTTTCTCTGAGTAGGTCAATTAAGTCAATCCTGGAACACCTCCGGTAAGGCCTGATTTGTGGAAGGTCGTGAATGTAAAATTCGCAAGATGAGTCTTCAGCAAAATAAATAGATGTCCTTAGTGACCTCAAACTTATCCAAAAAACACATTAGTGAGAAAATAGGCCCCTTACTGAGGACATAGTGTTCTACCTCAGTTAATTGATGATTAGAAAGATTGATAACTTTCTGTTGTTGAGATAAGGTTAACGGCTGTGGTAGCTCTTCTAGAGCTGGCTAGACGACGCTTGTCAGCTGTGTTTTGGGCCGAACTTTTTGGGATTTACGTCTTTCCTTTCTGGTGCAGCGTCTGTGTCACTCGTATCTATCGCTCGTGGTCAATCTATGACGATCTGGACATAAATAGCTCTTAATATGTACTTGGTACAATTTTACAGATGTTGGCACTCCCACCGGGTTTATTTTGTGATAATGACCCACTGTTGATTTGTGAACTTCATTTTTATCTTTTTCAAATATCAGTTGACAACTACTTGTTTGCCCATTTTTTTTTTTACCTATACTTGCATATGTGTGTGTGTGTGTGGGGGGGGGGGGGGGGGGGGGTCCTGTGACTGTGGGCGGAGTCTGGTAAAGCGTGGGAACTAACTCATGGCTATTTATTGTGGCTATTATCCTTTTACTGTATATACAGTCAGGTCCATAAATATCGAGACATCGACCCAATTCTAACATTTTTGGCTCTATACACCACCACAATGGATTTGAAATGAAACGAACAAGATGTGCTTTAACTGCAGACTGTCAGCTTTAATTTGAGGGTATTTACATTCAAATCAGGTGAACGGTGTAGGAATTACAACAGTTTGCATATGTGCCTTCCACTTGTTAAGGAACCAAAAGTAATGGGACCGAATAATATTCATAAATCAAACTTTCACTTTTTAATACTAGCTTGAAAATACTTTGCAGTCAATTACAGCCTGAAGTCTGGAATGCATAGACATCACCAGATGCTGGGTTTCATCCCTGGTGATGCTTTGCCAGGCCTCTACTGCAACTGTCTTCAGTTCCTGCTTGTTCTTGGGGCATTTTCCCTTCAGTTTTGTCTTCAGCAAGTGATATGCATGCTCAATCGGATTCATGTCAGGTGATTGACCTGGCCATTGCATAACATTCCACTTCTTTCCCTTACACTCTTTGGTTGCTTTTGCAGTATGCTTTGGGTCATTGTCCATCTGCACTGTGAAGCGCCGTCCAATGAGTTCTGAGGCATTTGGCTGAATATGAGCAGATAATATTGCCCGAAACACTTCAGAATTCATCCTGCTGCTTTTGTCAGCAGTCACATCATCAATAAATACAAGAGAACCAGTTCCATTGGCAGCCATACATGCCCACTGCATGACACTACCACCATGCTTCACTGATGAGGTGGTATGCTTAGGATCATGAGCAGTTCCTTTCCTTCTCCATACTCTTCTCTTTCCATCACTCTGGTACAAGTTGATCTTGGTCTCATCTGTCCATAGGATGTTGTTCCAGAACTGTGAAGGCTTTTTTAGATGTCGCTTGGCAAACTCTAATCTGGCCTTCCTGTTTTTGAGGCTCACTAATGGTTTACATCTTGTGGTGAACCCTCTGTATTCACTCTGATGAAGTCTTCTCTTGATTGTTAACTTTGACACACATACACCTACAGATGTAGCAGTTTTAGCAGTCCAACTCTTAACTCAAATTTCTTAACTCATCGCGTTATCTTGAGACAAAAGCAATTGAAAAGCAATTGAAGGTGTTTGATTAGATTAGATAACACAACTCAGAAATCTCAGAAAACAGGAATGTTAACTCTACTCCATCCGTACCTCCTGGAGAGTGTTCTTGATCTGGCCAACTGTTGTGAAGGGTGTTTTCTTCACCAGGGAACGATTTCTTCGGTCATCCACCACAGTTGTTTTTTGTGGTCTTCCGAGTCTTTTGGTGTTGCTGAGCTCACCGATGCATTCCTTCTTTTTAAGAATGTTCCAAACAGTTGTTTTGGCCACGCCAAAATTTTTTGCTATCTCTCTGATGGGTTTGTTTTTTCAGCCTAATGATTGCTTGCTTCACTGATAGTGACAGCTCTTTGGATCTCATCTTGAGAGTTGACAGCAACAGATTTCAAATGAAAATAGCCCCCTTGAAATGAACTCTGGACCTTTTATCTGCTCATTGTAATTGGGATAATGAGGGAATAACACACCCCTGGCCATGGAACAGCTGAGGAGCCAATTGTCCCATTACTTTTGGTTCCTTAACAAGTGGGAGTCACATATGCAAACTGTTGTAATTCCTACACCGTGCACCTGATTTGGATGTAAATATCCTCAAATTAAAGCTGACAGTCTGTAGTTAAAGCACACCTTGTTTGTTTAATTTCAAATCCATTGTGGTGGTGTATAGAGCCAAACATGTTACAATTGTGTTGATGTCCCATTATTTTTGTACCTGACTGTATATATATCTACACCTACAGAAAACTGTGCAGCTAGGCTGATATAGGTATATTATTGAGTACTATTTGAACTTATGTTTATCTCAGTGTCAACCACGTATTGCATTATCTGTATATTAATTGCTATAAAGGACCCCATCTGGGAAGGGTTTATTTATTACACAACCACTAATGTCTAACCGACTACTAACCACTCTTGTCCCAGACTAATAAAACATAACTTTTACTTATTCTTTAAAACTAGGTGAAAAGATATTTTGTGAGCTAACTAAAGAGTTAAAAACACTGTGACGTCAGTGAGTGACGCGCCGGCCGCCCAGCCTGCCTGCCTGCGTTGTACAGAAGCTGTTAGGATGTACGGCAATATTAGGAGTGAGGGGAGATGTGTAATCATTTTTTATTAAATGAGACATTTTATATTTGTATACTGCAGCACTGGAGCGGCGGGGGATCTGTGGATGACAGTTTTATGGGGAACATCTGTGGATGGCACTGTTATGGGCTGGGGGGTCTGTGGATGGCACTGTTATGGGGTGGGGGGTCTGTGGATGGCACATATATAACAGTGTCACCCACAGATCCCCATAATAGTGCCACCCACAGATCTTCCATAACAGTGCCACCCACAGATCCCCCCTGTAACAGTGCCATCCAAAGATCCCATCTGTAACAGTGCCATCCACTGATCCCCCTGTAACAGTGCCATCCATAAGATCCCCCCTGTAACAGTGCCAGCCACAGATCCCCCCTGTAACAGTGTCAGCCACAGATCCCCCTGTAAACGGGTCCATCACAAATCCCCCATAACAGTGCGTCATCCACAGATCCCCCATAACAGTGCGTCATCCACTGATCCCCCATAACAGTGCGTCATCCACAGATCCCCCCATAACAGTGCATCATCCACAGATCCCCCATAACAGTGCCATCCCCAGATCCCCCCATAACAGTGCGTCATCCACAGATGCCCCATAACAGTGCGTCATCCACAGATCCCACCATAACAGTGCGTCATCCACAGATCCCCCATAACAGTGCGTCATCCACAGATCCCACCATAACAGTGCGTCATCCACAGATCCCCCATAACAGTGTCATCCACAGATCCCCCATAACAGCGTCATCCACAGATCCCCCCATAACAGTGCATCATCCACAGATCCCCCATAACAGTGCCATCCTCAGATCCCCCCATAACAGTGTCCTTCACAGATCCCCCATAACAGTGCCATCCACAGATCCCCAGTAATAGTGCCATCCACAGACCACCATTAGTTCCACCTAAACTAATGCACACCTTTTGATTAAAAATATATTTTTTCTTATTATCCTCCTCAAAACCTAGGTGCGTCTTATGGGCCGGTGGTGCGTCTTATAGGGTGAAAAATGCGGGTATGCACTTTTTATTGACTTATATACTTTGGCTACATTGACTAATTATAAATGCTGGGGCATTATTATAGGCTTCACCTTATTATCTTTTATTTTTGGCCGCTTGGTGCATGTGCATAATGATTGTTTTATTTTATAACTGCTAGTACTGTACATTAGGCACATATGTAGTGCTTCTGCGTGACCTGGCTATACATCACTGCAGCAGTCCTCTTATGGAGCTTTATTACCCTCAATTAGTATTACAGGCTTTACATTTTTGTCTAATAAACATTGGGAACATGCTTATGGAGCTTCTATTTATTCTGTATTCTTAATTAGTATATTTAGTTACATGGTGCATGTGTGGTTTTGATAAAAGTTGGAGCTGGAAACGCTTGCGTGTCACGAGATGCATTCCACTGCTCGGATATACCTCACTGACATGTGCAGTCTTTTTGACTGCACATCGGACTACGAGACATAACACACACGTGTTTGGGTAATAATTGTATTTACTTTACAGATATATAAGGTACTTAACTGCCCCTGAGGAAGCCGCATAGGACTGTGAGCAGCGATACACCTGGGGATTTAGCTTTATAGCAATTGCACATTGCTGTCCTGTCATGGTTATCAATTGATTTACCTTTCTGTATAATTGCACTGATGTATGTGCATGTGATTTTTATTGATATGACATGATGGTTATTCCCAGTGATATGTTTACTCTGATCATATTGTCTACAAAAGGTGGAGGAGTCCTAACCTGGGTAAAGGTATTTGTATACACATATATATTAATGCCAAGAATGGCCTAGACCTATCTTGACCCAGGTGTAAAGTGTGTATTAAAACTTCACTTTTAATTCAACATAATGATAAAACGACTGTGAGCCATAACAAAAAATGATTACACTTTGTTTCCACCCCAAAGAGTTGACGACTTAGTTGCTGCCAAGGTGAGGGAGATGTGCACTATCTCCTATTCACCACAACTATACAGGGAGTGCAGAATTATTAGGCAAGTTGTATTTTTGAGGATTAATTTTATTATTGAACAACAACCATGTTCTCAATGAACCCAAAAAACTCATTAATATCAAAGCTGAATATTTTTGGAAGTAGTTTTTAGTTTGTTTTTAGTTTTAGCTATTTTAGGGGGATATCTGTGTGTGCAGGTGACTATTACTGTGCATAATTATTAGGCAACTTAACAAAAAACAAATATATACCCATTTCAATTATTTATTTTTACCAGTGAAACCAATATAACATCTCAACATTCACAAATATACATTTCTGACATTCAAAAACAAAACAAAAACAAATCAGTGACCAATATAGCCACCTTTCTTTGCAAGGACACTCAAAAGCCTGCCATCCATGGATTCTGTCAGTGTTTTGATCTGTTCACCATCAACATTGCGTGCAGCAGCAACCACAGCCTCCCAGACACTGTTCAGAGAGGTGTACTGTTTTCCCTCCTTGTAAATCTCACATTTGATGATGGACCACAGGTTCTCAATGGGGTTCAGATCAGGTGAACAAGGAGGCCATGTCATTAGATTTTCTTCTTTTATACCCTTTCTTGCCAGCCACGCTGTGGAGTACTTGGAGGCGTGTGATGGAGCATTGTCTTGCATGAAAATCATGTTTTTCTTGAAGGATGCAGACTTCTTCCTGTACCACTGCTTGAAGAAGGTGTCTTCCAGAAACTGGCAGTAGGACTGGGAGTTGAGCTTGACTCCATCCTCAACCCGAAAAGGCCCCACAAGCTCATCTTTTATGATACCAGCCCAAACCAGTACTCCACCTCCACCTTGCTGGCGTCTGAGTCGGACTGGAGCTCTCTGCCCTTTACCAATCCAGCCACGGGCCCATCCATCTGGCCCATCAAGACTCACTCTCATTTCATCAGTCCATAAAACCTTAGAAAAATCAGTCTTGAGATATTTCTTGGCCCAGTCTTGAGGTTTCAGCTTGTGTGTCTTGTTCAGTGGTGGTCGTCTTTCAGCCTTTCTTACCTTGGCCATGTCTCTGAATATTGCACACCTTGTGATTTTGGGCACTCCAGTGATGTTGCAGCTCTGAAATATGGCCAAACTGGTGGCAAGTGGCATCTTGGCAGCTGCAAGCTTGACTTTTCTCAGTTCATGGGCAGTTATTTTGCGCCTTGGTTTTTCCACACGCTTCTTGCGACCCTGTTGACTATTTTGAATGAAACGCTTGATTGTTCGATGATCACGCTTCAGAAGCTTTGCAATTTTAAGAGTGCTGCATCCCTCTGCAAGATATCTCACTATTTTTGACTTTTCTGAGCCTGTCAAGTCCTCCTTTTGACCCATTTTGCCAAAGGAAATAATTATGCACACCTGATATAGGGTGTTGATGTCATTAGACCACACCCCTTCTCATTACAGAGATGCACATCACCTAATATGCTTAATTGGTAGTAGGTTTTCGAGCCTATACAGCTTGGAGTAAGACAACATGCATAAAGAGGATGATGTGGTCAAAATACTAATTTGCCTAATAATTCTGCACTCCCTGTATCTGCAGAGCTTGAACATAGGGGGGCAATGTGTGGATAGACTAATGTAAGCAAACTACCTGTAGTTGCCTGCAAAAACTGTATAAAATGGAATAGGTGACTGTGCTCCTACACACAAACGTGCACAGCACAGCACACTTGTCTGACACTACGTCAGTAGCTGTCAAGACGCATTCACACACTGCACACACGCTGCTAAGCGCTCCACCTAGCTCAACCTTGCTATATTGAATGAAATGTCCTACACAAGGACTTCTAAGCTAATAAGCAACATTGGAGTGGACGACAATTATTTTATCTAATTATTCATTTTGGTCCTGTAGATTTTGTTTAAAACATGCTTTTAAAATATGCAAATTACCTTGCTATCAGCAAGTAGGGCGGCTACTTGCTGGTAGCAGCCGCATCCTCCGATCCTAAAGACGCCCCCTCCGCATTGTGATTGACAGGGCCAGGGAACGGAATCGTTCTCTGCTGGCCCTGCCTGTTTGCATTCAAAATCTGGCGCCTGTGCCGCAGCCGTACCTGTCTTCAATCGGCGCAGGCGCACTGAGAGGCGGCCACTCGCTCGGCATCTCCATCCTCAATGCGCCTGCGCCAGGTGTAGATGTGACATCATCGGCGCAGGCGCATTGAGGATAGATCTCAGTGCGTGTGCGCCGATTGAAGACAGGTACAGCCGCGGCACAGGCTCCAGATTTTGAATGCAAACAGGCAGGGCCAGCAGAGAACGATTCCGTTCCCTGGCCCTGTCAATCACAATGAGGAGGGGGCGTCTTTAGGATCGGAGGATGCGGCTGCTACCAGCAAGTAGCCGCCCTACTTGCTGGTAGCAAGGTAATTTGCATATTATAAAAGCATGTTTTAAACAAAATCTACAGGACCAAAATGATTAATTAGATTATGTAGGCATAAATCTCAGTGTAGGGATTATAAGTAAGCAAAAAAGGTTTAGTGGGGTGACAGAAGCCCTTTAAGCAAGCTACACCAAGTGACAAATGAGAACGCAAGAGATTTGGAATAGCTGCCCTCCCTATTTTGTTGTTGACAAATGAAAGCAGGGCAGAGGAGGTCTCCTTATGACATCATGCGCTCCAACTTAGAAAATCAGCGAGATAATGCATTCCAAAGCGCATGTCTTGTGCAGGCGGCAGGAGCGTGAGCCTTCAGTCTCTAGTAGCCGAGACACTGAGTGCCTTTACCCATGCGCACCAACTAAAAAGAAAGGGAAATCAAGACATGCCCGGTGCGCATGTCCTGCGCCGGCAGCCGATGCGTAAGCACTTGGTTAACAAAAATAAAAAAAATACCTCATTTTCTAAACATGTTAGTTTTTACAGGAAACTACAAGTAGTTTGCTTACATTAGTCTATCCACACATTGCCCCCATATGTTCAAGCTCTGCAGATATAGTTGTGGTGAATAGGAGATAGTGCACATCTCCCTGACCTTGGCAGCAACTAAGTCGTCAACTCTTTGGGATGGAAACAAAGTGTTTTAATTGTTTGTTATGGCTCACAGTCGTTTTATCATTATGTTGAATTAAAAGTGAAGTTTTAATACACACTTTACACCTGGGTCAAGGTAGGCCATTTACTCTGATCATATAACATGATTCTTACTTCCTGAATCATTTCCTTGCAATCTTTTTAATTGAATTAGTTATTTTGGATATTTTTGGGCTTACCTTTGCCCCATATTGTATTGTTGCTGTTTTATGGGGTGGTCTCCCTTACTGTGGGTACCCCGGTATATCTCTTTTCTCTTTGTGGAATTCTTTTAGTGTTTTTAAGTGAGCCAATAAAGCTGGTATTTTTTAAAGGAGTGCATCCATTGCATGTTTTTTTTTTCTTCTTTGGTACCATTATAGTGTCTTGCTGGATGGCACCAGTGTGTTATTATTTATGGCTTAGGCGGTCCCTGCCCCATTTCTATGATATGGGCAATTCTATTCATGATTAGGGATGAGCGAACTCGAACTGTATAGTTCGGGTTCGTACCGAATTTTGGGGTGTCCGTGACACGGACCCGAACCCGGACATTTTCGTAAAAGTCCGGGTTCGGGTTCGGTGTTCGTCGCTTTCTTGGCGCTTTTGTGACGCTTTCTTGGCGCTTTTTGAAAGGCTGCAAAGCAGCCAATCAACAAGCGTCATACTACTTGCCCCAAGAGGCCGTCACAGCCATGCCTACTATTGGCATGGCTGTGATTGGCCAGAGCACCATGTGACCCAGCCTCTATTTAAGCTGGAGTCACATAGCGCCGCCCGTCACTCTGCTCTGATTAGCGTAGGGAGAGGTTGCGGATGCGACAGTAGGGCGAGATTAGGCAGATTAACTCCTCCAAAGGACTTCACTTGATTAATCGATCGATCTGCAGCTGTGCATCATTGAGCTGCTGAAATTCAAATGCTCACTCACTGTTTTTAGGCTGCCCAGACCGTTTGTCAGTCACTTTTTTCTGGGGTGATCGGCGGCCATTTTGTGTCTTGTGCGGTGCTGCGACCAAGTGCATCCAAGCTGCGACCAAGTGCATTTAACCCTCAATGGTGTGGTTGTTTTTTGGCTAAAGCCTACATCAGGGTGAAGCTGTCACACCAAGTGCATTTAACCAGCAATAGTCTGTTCATTTTTTTGGCCATATACTAAATCAGGGGCAAGCTGCGCCTGTCACCAAGTGCATTTAACCCTCAATGGTGTGGTTGTTTTTTGGCTAAAGCCTACATCAGGGTGAAGCTGTCACACCAAGTGCATTTAACCAGCAATAGTCTGTTCATTTTTTGGCCATATACTACATCAGGGGCAAGCTGCGCCCGTCACCAAGTGCATTTAACCCTCAGTAGTGTGGTGCGTCAAGCTGTGACACCAAGTGCATTTAACCAGCAATAGTCTGTTCATTTTTTGGCCATATACTAAATCAGGGGCAAGCTGCGCCCGTCACCAAGTGCATTTAACCAGCAATAGTGTGGTTATTTTTTGGCCATATCCCAGTCTAATTCTGTCACTAAATCCATACCGGTCACCCAGCGCCTAAATACTAGGCCTCAAATTTATATCCCGCTAAATCTCTCGTTACCGCTGTCCTGTTGTGGCTGGGAAAGTTATTTAGTGTCCGTCAAAGCACATTTTTTGTTCTGGGTTGAAGTACAATTCCCAATTTAGCAATTTCATAATTTAGTGGTTCCTGCTATATCAGAGCTATTTGAAATCTATCCCTAAAAGGGTATATAATATTCAAGGTGCACATTGGGTCATTCAGAATAACTTCACACACACCCGCTACTGTGTATTTCCAAGTCTAATTCTGTCACTAAACCCATACCTGTCACCCAGCGCCTAAATACTAGGCCTCAAATTTATATTCTGCTAAATCTCTCGTTACCGCTGTCCTGTTGTGGCTGGGAAAGTTATTTAGTGTCCGTCAAAGCACATTTTTTGTTCTGGGTTGAAATACAATTCCCAATTTAGCAATTTCATAATTTAGTGGTTTCTGCTATATCAGAGCTATTTGAAATCTATCCCTAAAAGGGTATATAATATTCAAGGTGCACATTGGGTCATTCAGAATAACTTCACACACACCCGCTACTGTGTATTTCTAAGTCTAATTCTGTCACTAAACCCATACCTGTCACCCAGCGCCTAAATACTAGGCCTCAAATTTATATCCTGCTAAATCTCTCGTTAACGCTGTCCTGTTGTGGCTGGGAAAGTTATTTAGTGTCCGTCAAAGCACATTTTTTGTTCTGGGTTTAAATACAATTCCCAATTTAACAATTTCATAATTTAGTGGTTTCTGCTATATCAGAGCTATTTGAAATCTATCCCTAAAAGGGTATATAATATTCAAGGTGCACATTGGGTCATTCAGAATAACTTCACACACACCCGCTACTGTGTATTTCCAAGTCTAATTCTGTCACTAAACCCATACCTGTCACCCAGCGCCTAAATACTAGGCCTCAAATTTATATCCTGCTAAATATCTCGTTAACGCTGTCCTGTTGTGGCTGGGAAAGTTATTTAGTGTCCGTCAAAGCACATTTTTTGTTCTGGGTTTAAATACAATTCCCAATTTAACAATTTCATAATTTAGTGGTTTCTGCTATATCAGAGCTATTTGAAATCTATCCCTAAAAGGGTATATAATATTCAAGGTGCACATTGGGTCATTCAGAATAACTTCACACACACCCGCTACTGTGTATTTCCAAGTCTAATTCTGTCACTAAACCCATACCGGTCACCCAGCGCCTAAATACTAGGCCTCAAATTTATATCCTGCTAAATCTCTCGTTACCGCTGTCCTGTTGTGGCTGGGAAAGTTATTTAGTGTCCGTCAAAGCACATTTTTTGTTCTGGGTTGAAATACAATTCCCAATTTAGCAATTTCATAATTTAGTGGTTTCTGCTATATCAGAGCTATTTGAAATCTATCCCTAAAAGGGTATATAATATTCAAGGTGCACATTGGGTCATTCAGAATAACTTCACACACACCCGCTACTGTGTATTTCCAAGTCTAATTCTGTCACTAAACCCATACCTGTCACCCAGCGCCTAAATACTAGGCCTCAAATTTATATCCTGCTAAATCTCTCGTTAACGCTGTCCTGTTGTGGCTGGGAAAGTTATTTAGTGTCCGTCAAAGCACATTTTTTGTTCTGGGTTGAAATACAATTCCCAATTTAGCAATTTCATAATTTAGTGGTTTCTGCTATATCAGAGCTATTTGAAATCTATCCCTAAAAGGGTATATAATATTCAAGGTGCACATTGGGTCATTCAGAATAACTTCACACACACCCGCTACTGTGTATTTCTAAGTCTAATTCTGTCACTAAACCCATACCTGTCACCCAGCGCCTAAATACTAGGCCTCAAATTTATATCCTGCTAAATCTCTCGTTAACGCTGTCCTGTTGTGGCTGGGAAAGTTATTTAGTGTCCGTCAAAGCACATTTTTTGTTCTGGGTTTAAATACAATTCCCAATTTAACAATTTCATAATTTAGTGGTTTCTGCTATATCAGAGCTATTTGAAATCTATCCCTAAAAGGGTATATAATATTCAAGGTGCACATTGGGTCATTCAGAATAACTTCACACACACCCGCTACTGTGTATTTCCAAGTCTAATTCTGTCACTAAACCCATACCTGTCACCCAGCGCCTAAATACTAGGCCTCAAATTTATATCCTGCTAAATCTCTCGTTACCGCTGTCCTGTTGTGGCTGGGAAAGTTATTTAGTGTCCGTCAAAGCACATTTTTTGTTCTGGGTTGAAATACAATTCCCAATTTAGCAATTTCATAATTTAGTGGTTTCTGCTATATCAGAGCTATTTGAAATCTATCCCTAAAAGGGTATATAATATTCAAGGTGCACATTGGGTCATTCAGAATAACTTCACACACACCCGCTACTGTGTATTTCCAAGTCTAATTCTGTCACTAAACCCATACCTGTCACCCAGCGCCTAAATACTAGGCCTCAAATTTATATCCTGCTAAATCTCTCGTTAACGCTGTCCTGTTGTGGCTGGGAAAGTTATTTAGTGTCCGTCAAAGCACATTTTTTGTTCTGGGTTGAAATACAATTCCCAATTTAGCAATTTCATAATTTAGTGGTTTCTGCTATATCAGAGCTATTTGAAATCTATCCCTAAAAGGGTATATAATATTCAAGGTGCACATTGGGTCATTCAGAATAACTTCACACACACCCGCTACTGTGTATTTCCAAGTCTAATTCTGTCACTAAACCCATACCTGTCACCCAGCGCCTAAATACTAGGCCTCAAATTTATATCCTGCTAAATCTCTCGTTAACGCTGTCCTGTTGTGGCTGGGAAAGTTATTTAGTGTCCGTCAAAGCACATTTTTTGTTCTGGGTTTAAATACAATTCCCAATTTAACAATTTCATAATTTAGTGGTTTCTGCTATATCAGAGCTATTTGAAATCTATCCCTAAAAGGGTATATAATATTCAAGGTGCACATTGGGTCATTCAGAATAACTTCACACACACCCGCTACTGTGTATTTCCAAGTCTAATTCTGTCACTAAACCCATACCTGTCACCCAGCGCCTAAATACTAGGCCTCAAATTTATATCCTGCTAAATCTCTCGTTAACGCTGTCCTGTTGTGGCTGGGAAAGTTATTTAGTGTCCGTCAAAGCACATTTTTTGTTCTGGGTTTAAATACAATTCCCAATTTAACAATTTCATAATTTAGTGGTTTCTGCTATATCAGAGCTATTTGAAATCTATCCCTAAAATGGTATATAATATTCAAGGTGCACATTGGGTCATTCAGAATAACTTCACACACACACGCTTCTGTGCATTTCCAAGTCTAATTCTGTCACTAAATCCATACCGGTCACCCAGCGCCTAAATACTAGGCCTCAAATTTATATCCCGCTGAATTTGAATACAATACATTGGGCCAAATAATATATTTGTTGTTGTGGTGAACCATAACAATGAGAAAAACATCTAGTAAGGGACGCGGACGTGGACATGGTCGTGGTGGTGTTAGTGGACCCTCTGGTGCTGGGAGAGGACGTGGCCGTTCTGCCACATCCACACGTCCTAGTGTACCAACTACCTCAGGTCCCAGTAGCCGCCAGAATTTACAGCGATATATGGTGGGGCCCAATGCCGTTCTAAGGATGGTAAGGCCTGAGCAGGTACAGGCATTAGTCAATTGGGTGGCCGACAGTGGATCCAGCACGTTCACATTATCTCCCACCCAGTCTTCTGCAGAAAGCGCACAGATGGCGCCTGAAAACCAACCCCATCAGTCTGTCACATCACCCCCATGCATACCAGGGAAACTGTCTCAGCCTCAAGTTATGCAGCAGTCTCTTATGCTGTTTGAAGACTCCGCTGGCAGGGTTTCCCAAGGGCATCCACCTAGCCCTTCCCCAGCGGTGAAAGACATAGAATGCACTGACGCACAACCACTTATGTTTCCTGATGATGAGGACATGGGAATACCACCTCAGCATGTCTCTGATGATGACGAAACACAGGTGCCAACTGCTGCGTCTTTCTGCAGTGTGCAGACTGAACAGGAGGTCAGGGATCAAGACTGGGTGGAAGACGATGCAGGGGACGATGAGGTCCTAGACCCCACATGGAATGAAGGTCGTGCCACTGACTTTCACAGTTCGGAGGAAGAGGCAGTGGTGAGACCGAGCCAACAGCGTAGCAAAAGAGGGAGCAGTGGGCAAAAGCAGAACACCCGCCGCCAAGAGACTCCGCCTGCTACTGACCGCCGCCATCTGGGACCGAGCACCCCAAAGGCAGCTTCAAGGAGTTCCCTGGCATGGCACTTCTTCAAACAATGTGCTGACGACAAGACCCGAGTGGTTTGCACGCTGTGCCATCAGAGCCTGAAGCGAGGCATTAACGTTCTGAACCTGAGCACAACCTGCATGACCAGGCACCTGCATGCAAAGCATGAACTGCAGTGGAGTAAACACCTTAAAACCAAGGAAGTCACTCAGGCTCCCCCTGCTACCTCTTCTGCTGCTGCCGCCTCGGCCTATTCTGCTGCTGCCGCCTCGGCCTCTTCCTCCGCCTCTGGAGGAACGTTGGCACCTGCCGCCCAGCAAACAGGGGATGTACCACCAACACCACCACCACCACCTCCGTCACCAAGCGTCTCAACCATGTCACACGCCAGCGTTCAGCTCTCCATCTCACAAACATTTGATAGAAAGCGTAAATTCCCACCTAGCCACCCTCGATCCCTGGCCCTGAATGCCAGCATTTCTAAACTACTGGCCTATGAAATGCTGTCATTTAGGCTGGTGGACACAGACAGCTTCAAACAGCTCATGTCGCTTGCTGTCCCACAGTATGTTGTTCCCAGCCGGCACTACTTCTCCAAGAGAGCCGTGCCTTCCCTGCACAACCAAGTATCCGATAAAATCAAGTGTGCACTGCGCAACGCCATCTGTAGCAAGGTCCACCTAACCACAGATACGTGGACCAGTAAGCACGGCCAGGGACGCTATATCTCCCTAACTGCACACTGGGTAAATGTAGTGGCAGCTGGGCCCCAGGCGGAGAGCTGTTTGGCGCACGTCCTTCCGCCGCCAAGGATCGCAGGGCAACATTCTTTGCCTCCTGTTGCCACCTCCTCCTTCTCGGCTTCCTCCTCCTCTTCTTCCACCTGCTCATCCAGTCAGCCACACACCTTCACCACCAACTTCAGCACAGCCCGGGGTAAACGTCAGCAGGCCATTCTGAAACTCATATGTTTGGGGGACAGGCCCCACACCGCACAGGAGTTGTGGCGGGGTATTGAACAACAGACCGACGAGTGGTTGCTGCCGGTGAGCCTCAAGCCCGGCCTGGTGGTGTGTGATAATGGGCGAAATCTCGTTGCAGCTCTGGGACTAGCCAATTTGACGCACATCCCTTGCTTGGCGCATGTGCTGAATTTGGTGGTGCAGAAGTTCATTCACAACTACCCCGACATGTCAGAGCTGCTGCATAAAGTGCGGGCCGTCTGTTCGCGCTTCCGGCGTTCACATCCTGCTGCTGCTCGCCTGTCTGCGCTACAGCGTAACTTCGGCCTTCCCGCTCACCGCCTCATATGCGACGTGCCCACCAGGTGGAACTCCACCTTGCACATGCTGGACAGACTGTGCGAGCAGCAGCAGGCCATAGTGGAGTTTCAGCTGCAGCACGCACGGGTCAGTCGCACTACAGAACAGCACCACTTCACCACCAATGACTGGGCCTCCATGCGAGACCTGTGTGCCCTGTTGCGCTGTTTCGAGTACTCCACCAACATGGCCAGTGGCGATGACACCGTTATCAGCGTTACAATACCACTTCTATGTCTCCTTGAGAAAACACTTAGGGCGATGATGGAAGAGGAGGTGGCCCAGGAGGAGGAGGAGGAGGAGGAGGAGGAGGAAGAGGGGTCATTTTTAGCACTTTCAGGCCAGTCTCTTCGAAGTGACTCAGAGGGAGGTTTTTGGCAACAGCAGAGGCCAGGTACAAATGTGGCCAGCCAGGGCCCACTACTGGAGGACGAGGAGGACGAGGATGAGGAGGAGGTGGAGGAGGATGAGGATGAAGCATGGTCACAGCGGGGTGGCACCCAACGCAGCTCGGGTCCATCACTGGTGCGTGGCTGGGGGGAAAGGCAGGACGATGACGATACGCCTCCCACAGAGGACAGCTTGTCCTTACCCCTGGGCAGCCTGGCACACATGAGCGACTACATGCTGCAGTGCCTGCGCAACGACAGCAGAGTTGCCCACATTTTAACCTGTGCGGACTACTGGGTTGCCACCCTGCTGGATCCACGCTACAAAGACAATGTGCCCACCTTACTTCCTGCACTGGAGCGTGATAGGAAGATGCGCGAGTACAAGCGCACATTGGTAGACGCGCTACTGAGAGCATTCCCAAATGTCACAGGGGAACAAGTGGAAGCCCAAGGCCAAGGCAGAGGAGGAGCAAGAGGTCGCCAAGGCAGCTGTGTCACGGCCAGCTCCTCTGAGGGCAGGGTTAGCATGGCAGAGATGTGGAAAACTTTTGTCAACACGCCACAGCTAACTGCACCACCACCTGATACGCAACGTGTTAGCAGGAGGCAACATTTCACTAACATGGTGGAACAGTACGTGTGCACACCCCTCCACTTACTGACTGATGGTTCGGCCCCATTCAACTTCTGGGTCTCTAAATTGTCCACGTGGCCAGAGCTAGCCTTTTATGCCTTGGAGGTGCTGGCCTGCCCGGCAGCCAGCGTTTTGTCTGAACGTGTATTCAGCACGGCAGGGGGCGTCATTACAGACAAACGCAGCCGCCTGTCTACAGCCAATGTGGACAAGCTGACGTTCATAAAAATGAACCAGGCATGGATCCCACAGGACCTGTCCGTCCCTTGTCCAGATTAGACATTAACTACCTCCCCATAACCATATATTATTGGACTCCAGGGCACTTCCTCATTCAATCCTATTTTTATTTTCATTTTACCATTATATTGCGAGGCTACCCAAAGTTGAATGAACCTCTCCTCTGCCTGTGTGCTAGGCCTAAATATATGCCAATGGACTGTTGCAGTGGTGGCTGACATGAAGCCTGATTCTCTGCTATGACATGCAGACTAATTCTCTGCTGACATGAAGCCAGATTGTCTGTTACGGGACCTCTCTCCTCTGCCTGGGTGCTGGGCCTAAATTTATGACAATGGACTGTTGCAGTGGTGGCTGACGTGAAGCCTGATTCTCTGCTATGACATGCAGACTGATTCTCTGCTGACATGAAGCCAGATTGTCTGTTACGGGACCTCTCTGCTCTGCCTGTGTGCTAGGCCTAAATATATGCCAATGGACTGTTGCAGTGGTGGGTGACGTGAAGCCTCATTCTCTGCTATGACATGCAGACTGATTCTCTGCTGACATGAAGCCAGATCGTCTGTTACGGGACCTCTCTGCTCTGCCTGTGTGCTAGGCCTAAATATATGCCAATGGACTGTTGCAGTGGTGGGTGACGTGAAGCCTCATTCTCTGCTATGACATGCAGACTGATTCTCTGCTGACATGAAGCCAGATTGTCTGTTACGGGACCTCTCTGCTCTGCCTGTGTGCTAGGCCTAAATATATGCCAATGGACTGTTGCAGTGGTGGGTGACGTGAAGCCTCATTCTCTGCTATGACATGCAGACTGATTCTCTGCTGTCATGAAGCCAGATTGTCTGTTACGGGACCTCTCTGCTCTGCCTGTGTGCTAGGCCTAAATATATGCCAATGGACTGTTGCAGTGGTGGGTGACGTGAAGCCTCATTCTCTGCTATGACATGCAGACTGATTCTCTGCTGACATGAAGCCAGATTGTCTGTTACGGGACCTCTCTGCTCTGCCTGTGTGCTAGGCCTAAATATATGCCAATGGACTGTTGCAGTGGTGGGTGACGTGAAGCCTCATTCTCTGCTATGACATGCAGACTGATTCTCTGCTGACATGAAGCCAGATTGTCTGTTACGGGACCTCTCTGCTCTGCCTGTGTGCTAGGCCTAAATATATGCCAATGGACTGTTGCAGTGGTGGGTGACGTGAAGCCTCATTCTCTGCTATGACATGCAGACTGATTCTCTGCTGTCATGAAGCCAGATTGTCTGTTACGGGACCTCTCTGCTCTGCCTGTGTGCTAGGCCTAAATATATGCCAATGGACTGTTGCAGTGGTGGGTGACGTGAAGCCTCATTCTCTGCTATGACATGCAGACTGATTCTCTGCTGACATGAAGCCAGATTGTCTGTTACGGGACCTCTCTGCTCTGCCTGTGTGCTAGGCCTAAATATATGCCAATGGACTGTTGCAGTGGTGGGTGACGTGAAGCCTCATTCTCTGCTATGACATGCAGACTGATTCTCTGCTGACATGAAGCCAGATTGTCTGTTACGGGACCTCTCTGCTCTGCCTGTGTGCTAGGCCTAAATATATGCCAATGGACTGTTGCAGTGGTGGGTGACGTGAAGCCTCATTCTCTGCTATGACATGCAGACTGATTCTCTGCTGTCATGAAGCCAGATTGTCTGTTACGGGACCTCTCTGCTCTGCCTGTGTGCTAGGCCTAAATATATGCCAATGGACTGTTGCAGTGGTGGGTGACGTGAAGCCTCATTCTCTGCTATGACATGCAGACTGATTCTCTGCTGACATGAAGCCAGATTGTCTGTTACGGGACCTCTCTCCTCTGCCTGTGTGCTAGGCCTAAATATATGCCAATGGACTGTTGCAGTGGTGGCTGACGTGAAGCCTCATTCTCTGCTATGACATGCAGACTAATTCTCTGCTGACATGAAGCCAGATTGTCTGTTACGGGACCTCTCTCCTCTGCCTGGGTGCTGGGCCTAAATTTATGACAATGGACTGTTGCAGTGGTGGCTGACGTGAAGCCTGATTCTCTGCTATGACATGCAGACTGATTCTCTGCTGACATGAAGCCAGATCCTCTGTTACGGGACCTCTCTCCTCTGCCTGGGTGCTGGGCCTAAATTTATGACAATGGACTGTTGCAGTGGTGGCTGACGTGAAGCCTGATTCTCTGCTATGACATGCAGACTGATTCTCTGCTGACATGAAGCCAGATCCTCTGTTACGGGACCTCTCTCCTCTGCCTGGGTGCTGGGCCTAAATTTATGAAAATGGACTCTTACAGTGGTGGGTGACGTGAAGCCTGATTCTCTGCTATGACATGAAGACTGATTCTCTGCTGACATGAAGCCAGATTGTCTGTTACGGGACCTCTCTCCTCTGCCTGGGTGCCGGGGCCTAAATATCTGAGAATGGACTGTTCCAGTGGTGGGTGACGGGAAGCCAGATTCTCTGCTATGGAACCTCTCTCCAATTGATTTTGGTTAATTTTTATTTATTTAATTTTTATTTTAATTAATTTCCCTATCCACATTTGTTTGCAGGGGATTTACCTACATGTTGCTGCCTTTTGCAGCCCTCTAGCCCTTTCCTGGGCTGTTTTACAGCCGTTTTAGTGCCGAAAAGTTCGGGTCCCCATTGACTTCAATGGGGTTCGGGTTCGGGACGAAGTTCGGATCGGGTTCGGATCCCGAACCCGAACATTTCCGGGATGTTCGGCCGAACTTCTCGAACCCGAACATCCAGGTGTTCGCTCAACTCTATTCATGATTAATAGCTACCTGCATGACTAAGTGTACAGGGATTTATGTCCATCACATAGTAGCACTACCCAGTGGACTGTTATGGTTTTCTGACATTTTACTCCTGATGACCTATCCTCAGGGTAGGTCATCAGTATCTGATCAGTCGGGATGCGACACCCGGGACCTCTCCGATAAGCTGTTTGAGAATGTAACAGCACTTCTGTGAGCGCTTCTGCCTTCTCCATGCTCAACAAGCACAGTGCTGTCCATTGTAAACCGGATGTGCTTGGTAATGCACCTTAACCCCATTCACTTCTATGGGGCTGAGGTGCACCTAGGCCACGTGACTGGCCTAGGAAAAGCTGTGAGAAGGTTGCAGTGCTCACAGAAGCGCCTGTGCGTTCTCAAATAGCTGTTCAGCAATGGTCCCTAGTATTGGATCCCCACCGATCAGAACCTGAGGATAGGTCATCAGTAGTAAAAAGTTAGAAACCCTTTTAAGCATAGAAAGAGCAAAGATTTAACTTTATAAATGACTAATGTTATAGAATCTTTTCCCACAAGACAATCAATCTGCTCAGCTCCTCCTGCTCTATAACTGGCTGCAGATTACACTACATTTTCATGGTGACAGGTTACCTTTAAGTAATTTGTCATTTACCCCTGTAAGTATGATTGCTTCTGAGCAGTCAGATAAGTACAATTGTGGGTACATACATGTAATCAGGCAGTAAGTTTGTAGGCTCTATTGCTGATTATAGCATCCCCTTTTCATGGGTATGTAAACTCCATGGCAGTCAGAGTATATCTGTCTCTAGTATTTTTGCCAGACATGTGTTCTAGAGGTAGAGCAAATGATGCCGCATGAATACTATACTGAGCAATTGATGTTGACCTTGCATGGTACTCCTGCACCGTACCAAATATGATAACACACTGTGCTACAGTCTCAATCTGTCATCTTATGCCTGTTAGTGGAATCCTGAACCTCATGCCACTTACCATTCCATTAAACCAATGTATTGTCATTTATCATTCACGTCACTCAATAGCCTGATAAGAAGTAACCTTTATCCCTACTAGTCATGCTACACTTAAGTAACAGATTATTTTTCTGTTTAAATGCATTTCTCTGAAAAAATGTGAATTTTATGGGTAGGGAGGCATTGTAGAGAAAACATTTTATATTTCTTAACAGCTAATATTAATGAGAAAGAGACACGATGATGTCTTGCTAGTTTAAGAAGTTAGTTCTTTATTTACTTTGGAATGTGAAAGATCATGAAAGGATGTGCCATTCACCACAACCAGTAACAATCAGCTATATTATTGTGTTCATATATTTTAATATTTATGACATTCATATAGATCAAATAGAAAGCAGGAAGACACAATGCATGTGGCAGAAATTCGGATCTACCTTATTTTGCATTTACTGGTTGACTGGCATGCTCCCTTCCTACTCTCATTGCTGACGTAGTGATCTGAGGGTGAAGCGGCATAGAGACCTTTCATTCATTCCTACTTCTAAATTCATAAAAATAGATAACTATATCCATCTTTAGACAGTTGAGAAGAAAAAGGAAGGACCGATTCATACTATAGAACTATTTGTTAGTGGAGCTGTGTGTTAGGGACTGTTTTCTATGCAGTTGAGGAAGACAGGAGAATAGGTAAAAAGAACAAGTATGAGTACAATGCATTGTTGGGAGATGTAGGTGCTTGATTGTCTTGAGTAAATGTCTCTTAAGGATGTTTTGCTAGTCATCTTATTGGGTTTATCAATTAGAATAACTTATACAAGAAATCTCTGACATTAAATACTATTTAAAAATGCAATGTTTATTTTAGAATTTCCTATCAGACAACATGTAACCTCTGAAAAAGAAAAATGCTTACAAATTAAGTGCTGTTTTTGCAACCACCCTAAGGCAACCATTCAGAAATGATGCCAGACTTTTCATGTCTACAAGTGATCAAATGAGCAGGCAATTAAATGTAGCTTGATTATATTGAAATACTAAATATTACGGACATTGCTTGTCCAATTCTAGTAGATTCATCAAGTGCCATACATAGCTGACAAGGCTGAAAAAAGATACAGGTCCATATTGTATGTAATGCCCCCATAATTTCCTTTTCCACCATCTTGAGAGATATATACACTGATGAGCAAAAGGGTGACAATGTTTTGAACTTCTGACTTTCAGGCTGCATATCTCACCATCCACTAAATCTTCGAACGTGAGACTTACATCCTTTTATGGACAGTCATCTTGGCTATCTCTACAATAAATTGGACTTGCAACTATTTAGCATATGATTAGTTATGCAGATTCTTATCATGTAACTGCATTGTTACTGTTTTCATTTTGGTGGTGGAACAATCATTTTCTTCTTGTCTTGACTTTTTCATTTAATTTGCAAAAAGCAAAAAAATACTGTATCCTCCAAATAATGTTTCCTTTAAGTACTATCAAAGTGTAAAAAAAATATCAAACCGTATTAATTCACAATCTTTAGTTAAGTAATTTCTGCACACCAAAAACATACTCAATAACCAGGGACAGACCAAAGCAACTCAAAGTCAATGTGCAGAGGCTTATGAAGTCACCATACACAATCTGATGATGCAATTTAATGTGGGATTTTCAGCTGATAAAGTAGCTGATCAAAAGTATCTATTGCCCAGGTGTGCCCAAGTTGGACTAATACCCCTGTAGAAAACTGTAATGATCATACACAAACGGGATAAAGAGCATATATTTAGTGTGTCATTTAGCTTGGCTCTTAGAATGCAAATAATGACCATATAAAAATTGTAGTGATTTTCCAGGCTGTTATACTCACCCATTATCATCCTTTACACAAATTACTCTAGTTTTATTACATCCTGTATGTAGCATTTCCTGTTGATGTATCCAACCAAACCCATGATATACTTCTCCTTTCTCTGCCACGGCTCCAGCACTGCCCCTAACAATGCTCAGCTAGTTTATAGCTCCTCCCACCCAGATAGTTTATAGCTCCTCCCACCTGGATAGTTACATAGACACTCCCCTATCACTGCCCCTAACAATACCCAGCTAGTTTATAGCTCCTCCCTCCCAGCTAGTTTATAGTTCCTCCCATCCAGCTAGTTACATAGACACTCCCCTATCACTGCTCCTAACACCCAGCTAGTTTATAGATCCTCCTACCAGCTAGTTACATAAAGGCTCTCCTATCACTGCTCTTTTTGCTGGTTTGACATGCCCATGAATGAAAAATCACAGGGAATAAGAATGAGCTGCATGGACATGCATAGCCCAGAATGGAAGATAAGAGCAAAATGGGTAAAATAAATATATTACAAAATTACAGCTACCTTCATAAATGATTATTTTAAAGGCTGTTGATGCAAAGCAAATGGAAAAAGAATATAATAACATATTTTGAAACAATTTAATTTGATCCAAAGAGAACTCAATTTGGCTTTGCTTGTGTGATTTTGTATAATTAATGACATGCTCTTGATAGAATGTTTCATCCAAGCACCATGAGGTCATTATGCTCTCCACACAACAAGAGGGTCATAAACATATGAAGAAATTGGTATTATCACTACTAAAACAGGGATGAAAGCAAAATTAGGCTGAATTTAGACACTCAAGTTTTTTCATGTATTTTTTAAAGCTAAAGCCAGGATAGGACTCTACCCAGGGGTAGATTTATCAAAACTGGTGCAAAGGAAAACTGGCCTAGTTGCCCACGATCCATTCATGACTTCAAAAACAACATCTAAAAACCTGAACATGTAAACCCAGCCTCATAGATAATATGAAATCACAGGCATATAAATAATTATCTACAGATAGATCACCTCAATTACCGTTTGTCATATTGCCATTAAATTATTTTAGCATTGGATAGACAGGTTATAATTTTTTTTTTATAGACAGGTTTTTTACTTCTTGTATATATTTAACTATCAACTAGAAAACACACTGAGTGCTCATTCATTTGTGTGCAGTCCAGGAAACGCAGCCCTTGTGTCGACCATATCTTCAGGACTGACGGTGGCTCCTCTGCCACAAACTCACTCATCATAGAAATGTATGACGCAAGTTCTTATCTGACTGCAGAACTATTGAGCTGTACTTACATCCAGGGCCGGTGCAAGGATTTTTGCCAACACAAGCGAAGCTACATTTTGGCGCCCCCCCCCCCCCCCCCCATGGCACATCGCCCCCCCCCCCGTCCGGACCTGGCCCCATCCCATGAGCACCCCCTATTGTGTCACATTCCCCCCCCCCCCTCCCGCCCCGGCCTATTGACAATAGGGGGTAATAATATGATCATGGATGGGGCCAGGGACGTCCAGGCGGGGGAATGATGTGCCATGGGGGGGGGGGGGGGGGAGAAATGTGACACAATAGACTATTGTGTCACATTTCTCCCCCCCATTGCACTTAATCCCTCCCCAGCCCGGACAGCCCTGGCGCCATCCATGATCACATCGTTACCCCTTACTGTGTCACATTTTAACCCCCCCCCCCAGCCGACCCTTCCTGGCCCCATTCCCATGTCACATACTCAGAGTACTGTACAACTGTACAGACATTTACATTGTACCCCCTCCCTCCATCATGTCACGGTCACACAAACTAGCGCCAGAGCAGAGGCGCTCAGGCTTTTAGCACGGCATTCAATGATGTGTTTAAAAAAAGTAATTACAAAACAACAATCATTAATATTGGGGGGGGGGGGGCAATATTAATGATTGTTGTTTTGTAATTACTTTTTTAAAACACATAATTGAATGCCGTGCTAAAAGCCTGAGCGCCTCTGCTCTGGCACTAGACTAGCACTTATGGCCTCATTTTATGATTTTGAAATAATTTTAAATGATCATATTAATTATTATATACAATACATTCAATTCGGAACAGTTCAAACTTCAAGTGACCTACCTTAAGTCCTGAGTCCACTCCTGACCTGCCTGACTCCTGCTGCTGCTGGCTGCCAGTGCGTCTGGTGGTCTAATCTGGCTGACGGCTGTGTGTGTCTGTGTGAGTCAGACACAACACAATCAGTCAGCTCGAGCCTCGCCTATTAGTCCCTGCCATACCCGCCGGCGGCGCAGCTTACTACCAGTCAGGCCCCCATGGCAGGCTGAGCACATGTGACCGGTGTGTTGCCGTGACTCTGAGCGGCCGACACACGCAGGCTGGGGGCGGGCGCAAGGCGGCGGCGCTGCGGCACAAATTCAATAAAGTTATAAAAAAAAAAAAAAAAAAAGAAGGGCATTCATTTTTCCGCCCTGCGCAGGGCGCGCCCTAAGGCAGCCGCTTGGTCTGCCTTATGGTAGCGCCGGCCCTGCTTACATCACCATGTGAGTTTGTGACAGAGGAGCCGCCGTTTGTTCGGGAGATGTGTTTGACACACAGGCTAAGTTTCCTGGATTGTACATGGTTCCTGTACTCTAAAAAAAAATATATGTTAGTATGCCATAGTGATATATGGTTTTGATTGATGAGGGTCTGAGTGATGAGACCACACCAATAGCTAAAGCCAGAAGAAAGAAGAGCTCACCCAGAGCATTCTCTCTCCTTGCTGCTGAAGATGAGCTCAGTAGAAAGGCTATGAGCCCACCTCTAGTTCATCTCCTGCAGAGACCAGAAACAGTGCTTTGAGTGCTTCATTCTCCTCATTCTAGCTATTGGCGGGGGTCTTTGCACTCAGACCCTCACCAATCAAAACCTTTCATATGTTGTTATGACAGAGACACTTTAAGCCAGATGTGCAAAATCAATCATTTCCATATTGTACTGCTCGTTTGTCTTTGGATTATGTGCAGAACTTTCATGTTTCAATCAGATGTTCATGAGATCCCCTTTGCTCATTCACCAGTTAGACAGTTTAATTTTCCTAGATTCAACCACTCTTCCTTTTTCTTGAAAACAAGGACAATGACAGTGTCACACCTTCACCTCTGACCAAATCATTGTTGCTTTTTTGGGCTAACAGGCTAATTACCTTCATTTTTCTACATGGAAGAGATGGGAAATAGCGTTCACCAAGCTTCTGAGAAGTAAGGCTATGTTCAGATTTGCTGCAGAAATGTTTATGACAGAAAATCCATTCTACAGTATACATCAGTAGTATGTATGGATTTCTGCAAAGTGTGTAGGTGTTGATGAATATGTTTTTTTTGTAGGATCTCACTGGTGATTTCCTGGGTGGAAAAGTGGTCACTTTTTCCTGTAAATGATGCACTGTATGCAGCTATAAAGCACATAGTGTGTAACATAAGTATGCCCCTGCTTTGGAGACATTTTTAAAATATAACCCCTGTAGCATGTCAATCTTCTTCAACCCTCTAAAAGTCACATTAAAATTGGCCAAAAATTGCAGATTATTGCAGATTTATGCCTTAAATAAAAATAGTTGGCACACAACTCAGGTGTCTGAAATGCATTTTAACCTCTTAGTCAGGGGCAGAATGGGAACTTAAAGTGGCCCTGAAAAAAATGTTGTAGGAGGGCCCAAAGTGACAGAAGACGGGCCAAAAGGCCAGGACAACCAAAGTAGGCAGGGCCTGCAATACCATAGTGCAACACAGAATACTGTCCCAGCAGAACTATTTTCCACAGGACAACACAAAACAACACCTTTCCAGCCACTGTATTCAACTGTATCACCATCATGAGGACGATAATATGGTTGAGTTCAGGAGGGACGTGCAGCCGTTGAGCATCAGATCATTATGTACCTGGCTTGCGGCCATCAAGAGGGCTTGAGTTGCCCCCTGAGCATCGGCCCACCAGGAAATTTCCATGTAGGGTCTATGGCCAATCCGCCCCTGCTCTCAGTGATCTAACAATTTTTTATCAATAAAAATTTTCCCCCCTCTGTGTTCAAGCAGTGAGTTTTTATTTTTTCTTCAATGTAGTTATATGAGACCTTATATGAGGCTTTTTTAGTGATGATTTCTAGTTTTTATTGCAACTATCACATTTTTAGGGGCGCTGAGGAAAATGGAATGAAAAACAGCAAGTTTAACGTTTTGGGGGGTGATTCATTTTTAATTGATGGGTTATTGAGATTACAATGATTCTAAATGTGCAAATTTTTATGATGTTATACTACTTGCACAATAAAAGCACTTTTTCACAAAACAATTTTAGTTTTTTTTACTGTGTTTTCTATGACAATTAACATATTCATTTTGTATCATGGGTCATTATGGATGTGAATTTTTTAATTTTTAAAATTATAAAACATTGTATGTGGTACAAAACTTCTTTCTATAAATTTCGTAGGTGCTGCATTCAGCCTTGACAGCAGCATCTGAAAGGTTAATCAGCTAAATAGATGTAGAATATTGATTACATGAGCATGGGCTCACTTTTTTACTCCTTTTCGGGGAAAAAAGACACCCCCTACTCATATGTATATATAAGTATGCATGGGGGTGTGTGATAAAAATTAAGGATTAATGTTATGCCTTTATCTGGGATGATCTAAACCCATACAGGGCCAGGAGGAAGGTCTGTGACCCACCTCTTCTGCCTGGACTCAGCCTGCTTGTCCCCCTCCAGACCCTTTCCTCCACACAGGATGAGGTGAAAGCTGCAAATATAGTTTTTTGTACTCTCACTTAAACCTGTTCTAATTCAGATTAGAACTTTACTGGAGCTGTGGTCTTGGCAGAATCTTGGTTATCAAACAAGACCAAGAATGAGGCTTTAGATGCATTCTGACCTGAGAAAAAGTGCTCAGAAGCACTACCCCCCCCCTGCAGCCACACAGTCCAAGCTGGACTCATAAAGAACAGTATTGTCCTGTTGTGCTTGAATGAATCGAGTCTGTCTAATTAATTAGGTTGAGGGCGTGTTAAGTTCTGCTTAAATGAATCAAGTCTGTCTAATTAATTATTTAAAAAAAATGCTAAAATGTATTTTCTTAGGATATTGTTGTACTGTTCATGTTTTTTTTTTCCTCCTGAAAATATATGAATAACTGTATGTTACCATTTCTTTGTCAATGAGGCTTGAACCTTCAAATGTTGAAATTTTCAAACGAGATTGTTATTTGAAGGGGTTATCCAGGAAAATATATTTATGACAACCTCAGGATAGGTTATCAGTATCTGATCTGTAGGGGTGCGACACCCGTAACCCTCACATATGCGCTATTAGAAGAAGCCTTGAGCTCTGCAGCCTCTTCATAGGCCAGTGACATCATTGTACATTGGTCACATGGCTTAGTTGCAGCTTAACCCCATTCAAGTCAATGGGGCTGAGCTGCAATACTAAGCACTGCCACTATACGATGTATGGCGCTGTCTTTGGAAGGCTACCAGGAGCCTGCATCGCTCATCAGAGCTCCAGTGTGAGCAGCGTCTCCCTAAACCAGCTGATCAGCAGGGGTGCCAGGACTTGGACTGAGGATAGGATTATCCTGAGGATAAGTCATCATTATAATTTCCCAGATAACCCCTTTAATGGGGAATAAAATAATTTATCAAAACAGAACTTTCAGCACCAGCATGCCCACCGATCCCCATACAGCATTATAGTGCAAAGCCTGTTCTAGGAAACCCCCTCTACAGTAAGTAAAAGCTCTTGTGACTTTATACTGTAGATGATTACGCCAGTGTTGAATGGCTTGCCTCAGCATGAAATCCACTTGGTTTTGATTAGAGTGAGTTGAAATTTTTTTCTTCCATTATTTTATACTTCCCTTCTTTTCTTCTTCTTACACAATTATTTCAAAAGTGGTTCAAGCAGTATGTCTGGAGAACAGGTTGTTCCCAGTATACAAGTCTAGAAGAGCATGCAGCTGCTACAATAGAAACATAAAAGTATAAAACAAACAATTGATAAAATACGTTTGAAAAGATCGGCCTATACTGGGAAACACTGCAATGCCTAAAACCATTCAAAGAAGTTCACCTGATTAAAGGGGTTCTCCGGGATTTACATATTGATTACCTAGGATAGGTCATCAATATGATCAGAGGGGCCTGGCTCCTGGTTCCTCCCGTCGTTCAGCTGTTTGAGGAGGCCGTGGTGCTCCCATGACAAATTTTTGTGGAACAAGTTGTAGTTTTTAATGGCACTATCATGGGGTACACATAAAGTACTGATCAACTTTTATTAATTCATTATGGGGTGGATGGGAAAAAATACCAGTACTGCCAAAGTTTTCGTGTTATAAAATTTGCAACATTTATTTTTTGCCATATATAACATGATAACTTTATTCTCTGGCTCAGTATGATTACAGTATTATCAAACACATATAAATATTTTTTTTTTTACATTTTTACTACTTATAACTACAAATAAAAACCCCTAAAGAAAATGTTTTTGCATTGCAAGCCTCACATTACTTTTTATTTTTCATTCTACAGAGTTATGTCAGGGCTTGATTTTTGGGGGAAAGCTTTATCTTTTCATTGGTATCACTTTGGAATACATAACACTTTTTGATCACTTTATGTTTCATTTTATGGTCGTGAATATGAAAAGGACAGCAATTCTAGCACAGTTTTTTTCACCATACGGGTTAAGTTGCTCAATAATTGTGAAGTGCAGGAAATACAAATGCAGAGACCCCAAATATGTGGAATATACTGCAGGCAGGACTGGGACTTCACTAGCGGCAAAGACATCGGCATCCCATGATTTAATTTGTGGGCTGCTGATGGGAGACAGACGGAGCTGTCTCTCTATAAACCACTTACGTTCTGCAGTCGTTATTGACCATGGCAACTAAGGAGTTAAACAGCCCAAATTGGTGCAACTGCCAGTTCGGGTCATTAGAGCAGAGGTCCAATTCCCATGCGACAGCCAAGCGCCCACTGTCCACTGCACTGGGAGATCCGTACATTGCTTATTCTAGGCCGCCATAAAAAGGCAGTGGCCTAGAATAAAGGCCCATTAGTCGCTGCCACACTCATTACCTCTCCCCAAAGCGGAATTGCTCTTAGTTCATCAATAGGGCAAAAATCCTGATGATCAACATAGGTTAAAAACACTTCATGTGAAAAACTTCATGCAACTGTGAAGGTGCATCCACTTTTCCTAACAAATTTTATTCTGTCTTAAAACATGGAGTAGGGAATTCATAAATATGGGGTGTCATTTAATAACTGATATGACATTTTTCTGGCATACAGTCAGGTCCATAAATATTGGGACATCGACACAATTCTAACATTTTTGGCTCTATTCACCACCACAATGGATTTGAAATGAAATGCACAAGATGTGCTTTAACTGCAGACTGTCAGCTTTAATTTGAGGGTATTTACATCCAAATCAGGTGAACGGTGTAGGAATTACAACATTTTGCATATGTGCCTCCCACTTGTTAATGGGACAATTGGCTTCATAGCTGTTCCATGGCCAGGTGTATGTTATTCCCTCATTAGCCCAATTACAATGAGCAGATAAAAGGTCCAGAGTTCATTTCAAGTGTGCTATTTGCATTTGGAATCTGTTGCTGTCACATCTCAAGATGAAATCCAAAGAGCCGTCACTATCAGTAAAGCAAGCCATCATTAGGCTAGCAAAAACATTAGGTGTGGCCAAAACAACTGTTTGGAACATTCTTAAAAAGGAAAGCATCCGTGAACTCAGCAACACCAAAAGACCCGGAAGACCACGGAAAACAACAATGGTGGATGACCGAAGAATTATTCACAACAGTTGGCCAGATCAAGAACACTCTCCAGGAGGTAGGTGTATGTGTTTCAAAGTCAACATTGAAGAGAAGACTTCACCAGAGTGAATACAGAGGGTTCACCACAAGATGTAAACCATTGGTGAGCCTCAAAAACAGGAAGGCCAGATTAGAGTTTGCCAAACAACATCTAAAAAAGCCTTCACAGTTCTGGAACAACATCCTATGGACAGATGAGACCAAGATCAACTTGTACCAGAGTGATGGGAAGAGAAGAGTATGGAGAAGGAAAGGAACTGCTCATGATCCTAAGCATACCACCTCATCAGTGAGGCATGGTGGTGGTAGTGTCATGGTGTGGGCATGTATGGCTGCAAATTGAACTGGTTCTCTTGTATTTATTGATGATGTGACTGTTGACAAAAGCAGCAGGATGAATTCTGAAGTGTTTCGGGCAGTATTATCTGCTCATATTCAGCCAAATGCTTCAGAACTCATTGGACAGCGCTTCACAGTGCAGATGGACAATGACCCAAAGCATACTGCAAAAGCAATAAAAGAGTTTTTTAAGGGAAAGAAGTGGAATGTTATGCAATGGCCAAGTCAATCACCTGACCTGAATCCGATTGAGCATGCATTTCACTTGCTGAAGACAAAACTGAAGGGAAAATGCCCCAAGAACAAGCAGGAACTAAAGACAGTTGCAGGCCTGGCAGAGCATCACCAGGGATGAAACCCAGCATCTGGTGATGTCTATGCATTCCAGATTTCAGGCTGTAATTGACTGCAAAGGATTTGCAACCAAGTATTAAAAAGTGAAAGTTTATTATTATGTCTCGTACTTTTGGTCCCTTAACAAGTGGGAGTCACATATGCAAACTGTTGTAATTCCTACACCGTTCACCTGATTTGGATGTAAATACCCTCAAATTAAAGCTGACAGTCTGCAGTTAAAGCACATCTTGTTTGTTTTATTTCAAATCCATTGTGGTGGTGTATAGAGCCAAAAAATTTAGAATTGTGTTGATGTCCCAATGTTTATGGACCTGACTGTATATATGTCACAGATTGCGCAGCAAAGGTTATTTGCGCCACAATCTGCGACTTTTCCCCGATCACACCAGGTTTAAAAAAGGGGGCATGGCATGGGCGGGGAATGGGGTGGGCCACCAGGCCCATCTCATTTAGCAATTTCTATGCCAATGCATTTTCTATTCTATTTTAGGCATAGAAAATGTTCTAAATCTATGCCAACAAGGAAGCTGGCATAGATTTAGACCAGCTGTGGATGTGCCAAAGTTATGTAGAAGCCGGCGCCTCTACATAACTTTGGATGATCCTCTGCCAGTGCAGGGGTTATTAAAGCTGGCATCCAAAACGCCGGTCTTAATAAATTACCCCTATAGTGTTTAGCCTGAATCCCATATTTTCTATGTTTTTACATGGTTAAACTGGCATAAATATGTTGATAAATCTGGTCAGTATAACTGGAAAATATTATGTAATATAGTACTATAGGTAATAAAGCTTCCTAAAGACTAGATAAAACAAATATGTTACATATTTCAAAGGAAAGTCATCCTGGAAACTGAAATTCCCATGTTATTACCATAGAAACACAGCCTCTTCCTTTCAACGTCCCACTAGTAACATTCATATTGTATAAACTGAACACATTTGAAGAAGTAAATAAAAGAAATATAAACTTTTATATGCAAACTATAAATTCTAGTCAGACTTATTATTATAAATAGAAGTAATATCAATGCTAGGTCACACCAGGTAAAAAATTTTTATCCAAAGTACTTCACTCAACATTGTAATGTATTCATTGTGCTGTCCCATCTATGGCTTCTGAACAAGAATGCATTTGTTTTCTGTGTTATAGCTGTTAACTACAGAGCCTGGAAACTATAGGCCGGTAAGTTTAACATCTGTTGTGGGTAAACTGTTTGAAGGCTTTCTGAGAGATGCTATCTTAGAGCATCTCAACGGAAATAAGCAAATAACGCCATATCAGCATGGCTTCATGAGGGATCGGTCATGCCAAACTAATTTAATCAGTTTCTATGAGGAGGTAAGTTCTAGACTTGACAGCGGCGAATCAATGGATGTCGTATATCTGGACTTCTCCAAAGCATTTGACACTATACCACATAAAAGGTTAGTATATAAAATGAGAATGCTCGGACTGGGAGAAAACGTCTGTATGTTGGTAAGTAACTGGCTCAAAGATCGAAAACAGAGGGTGGTTATCAACGGTACACACTCAGATTGGGTCACTGTCACTAGTGGGGTACCTCAGGGGTCAGTATTGGGCCCTATTCTCTTCAATATATTTATTAATTATCTTGTAGAAGGCTTGCACAGTAAAGTATCAATTTTTGCAGATGACACAAAACTGTGTAAAGTAATTAACACTGAAGAGGACAGTTTACTACTACAGAGGGATCTGGATAGATTGGAGGCTTGGGCAGATGAGGTTTAACACTGACAAATGTAAAGTTATGCATATGGGAAGGAATAATGCAAGTCACCTGTACATACTAAATGGTAAAACACTCGGTAACACTGACATGGAAAAGGATCTAGGAATTTTAATAAACAGCAAACTAAGCTGCAAAAACCAGTGTCAGGCAGCTGCTGCCAAGGCCAATAAGATAATGGGTTGCATCAGAAGGGGCATAGATGCCCGTGATGAGAACATAGTCCCACCACTTTACAAATCGCTAGTCAGATCACACATGGAGTACTGTGTACAGTTCTGGGCTCCTGTAAACAAGGCAGACATAGCAGAGCTGGAGAAGGTCCAGAAGAGGGCAGCTAAAGTAATAACTGGAATGGGGCAACTACAGTACCCTGAAATATTATCAAAATTAGGGTTATTCACTTTAGAAAAAAGACGACTGAGGGGAGATCTAATTACTATGTATAAATATATCAGGGGTCAGTACAGAGATCTATCCCATCATCTATTTATCCCCAGCACTGTGCGTCTGGAGGAAAGAAGGTTTGTACATAAACATAGAAGAGGATTCTTTACGGTAAGAGCAGTGAGACTATGGAACTCTCTGCCTGAGGAGGTGGTGATGGTGAGTACAATAAAGGAATTCAAGAGGGGCCTGGATGTATTTCTGGAGCGTAATAATATTACAGGCTATAGCTTCTAGAGAGGGGTCGTTGATCCAGGGAGTTATTCTGGTTGCCTGATTGGAGTCGGGAAGGAATTTTTTATTCCCCTAAAGTGGGGAAAATTGGCTTCTACGGGTTTTTTTTTGTTTTTTTGCCTTCCTCTGGATCAAATTACAGGATAACAGGCCGAACTGGATGGACAAATGTCTTTTTTCGGCCTTATGTACTATGTTACTATGTTATGTATGGAGAGAGTTCAGAGAAGAGCTACTAAACTGGTACATGGATTGCAGGATAAAACTTACCAGGAAAGATTAAAGGACCTTAACACGTATAGCTTGGAAGAAAGACGAAACAGAGGGAATATGATAGAAACTTTTAAATACATAAAGGGAATCAACAAGGTAAAAGAGGAGAAAATATTTAGAAGAAGAAAAACTGCTACAAGAGGACATAGTTTTAAATTAGAGGGGCAAAGGTTTAAAAGTAATATCAGGAAGTATTACTTTACTGAGAGAGTAGTGGATGCATGGAATAGCCTTCCTGCAGAAGTGGTAGCTGCAAATTGGTAGCTGAGTTTAAGCATACATGGGATAGGCATAAGGCCTCATGCACACGACAGTTTTTTTTCACGGTCCGCAAAAACGGGGTCCGTGGGTCCGTGATCCGTGACCGTTTTTTCGTCCGTGGGTCTTCCTTGATTTTTGGAAGATCCACGGACATGAAAAAAAAGTTGTTTTGGTGTCCGCCTGGCCGTGCGGAGCCAAACGGATCCGTCCTGAATTACAATGCAAGTCAATGGTGACGGATCCGTTTGATGTTGACACAATATGGTGCCATTTCAAACGGATCCGTCCCCATTGACTTTCAATGTAAAGTCTGGAGTTCTTTTATACCATCGGATTGGAGTTTTCTCCAATCCGATGGTATATTTTAACTTGAAGCGTCCCCATCACCATGGGAACGCCTCTATGTTAGAATATACTGTCGGATATGAGCTACTTCGTGAACCTCAGATCCGACAGTATATTCTAACACAGAGGCGTTCCCATGGTGATGGGGACGCTTCAGGTTAGAATACACTACAAACTTTGTACAAGACTGCCCCCTGCTGCCTGGCAGCACCCAATCTCTTACAGGGGGATATGATAGCACAATTAACCCCTTCAGGTGCGGCACCTAAAGGGGTTAATTGTACTATCATATTCCCCTGTAAGAGATCAGGGCTGCCAGGCAGCAGGGGGCAGACCCCCCCCTCCCCAGTTTGAATATCGTTGGTGGCACAGTGTGCGCCCCCCACCGGGCCCCCCCTTCCTCCCTCTAATGTTAGAAATCGTTGGTGGCACAGTGTGCGCCCACCATCGCCCCCCCTCCCTCCCTCTATTTTATTAAATCGTTGGTGGCACAGTGTGCCAACCACCATCGGCCCCCCTCCCTCTATAGCAGTAACAACATTGGTGGCTGTGTGCGGCCTCCCATTCCCCCCCCCCATCATTGGTGGCAGCGGAGTTCCGATCGGAGTCCCAGTTTAATCGCTGGGGCTCCGATCGGTAATCATGGCAACCAGGACGCTACTGCAGTCCTGGTTGCCATGGTTACTTAGCAATAGTACAACAGTAGAAGATTCATACTTACCTGCTTGCTGCTGCGATGTCTGTGAACAGCCGGGAGCTCCTCCTACTGGTAAGTGAAAGGTCTGTGCGGTGCATTGCTAAAGAACTTTCACTTACCAGTAGGAGGAGCTCCCGGCCGTTCACAGACATCGCAGCAGCAAGCAGGTAAGTATGAATCTTCTACTGTTGTACTATTGCTAAGTAACCATGGCAACCAGGACTGCAGTAGCGTCCTGGTTGCCATGGTTACCGATCGGAGCCCCAGCGATTAAACTGGGACTCCGATCGGAACTCCGCTGCCACCAATGATGGGGGGGGGGGGAATGGGAGGCCGCACAGTTTAATGTTGTTACTGCTATGTTGTTACTGCTATAGAGGGAGGGCCGATGGTGGTTGGCACACTGTGCCACCAACGATTTATTACAATAGAGGGAGGGAGGGGGGGCGATGGTGGGGGCACACTGTGCCACCAACGATTTATTACAATAGAGGGAGGGAGGGGGGGCGATGGTGGGCGCACACTGTGCCACCAACGATTTATTACAATAGAGGGAGGGAGGGGGGGGGCGATGGTGGGCGCACACTGTGCCACCAACGATATTCAAACTGGGGAGGGGGGGGGGTCTGCCCCCTGCTGCCTGGCAGCCCTGATCTCTTACAGGGGAATATGATAGTACAATTAACCCCTTTAGGTGCCGCACCTGAAGGGGTTAATTGTGCTATCATATCCCCCTGTAAGAGATCGGGTGCTGCCAGGCAGCAGGGGGCAGTCTTGTACAAAGTTTGCAGTGTATTCTAACTAGAAGCGTCCCATCACCATGGGAACGCTTCTGTGTTAGAATATACTGTCGGATATGAGTTTTCACGAAGTGAAAACTTAGATCAGAAAAAGCTTTTATGCAGACGGATCTTCGGATCCGTCTGTATGAAAGCAACCTACGGCCACGGATCACGGACACGGATGCCAATCTTGTGTGCATCCGTGTTCTTTCACGGACCCATTGACTTGAATGGGTCCGTGAACCGTTGTCCGTCAAAAAAATAGGACAGGTCATATTTTTTTGACGGACAGGATACACGGATCACGGCCTCGGCTGCAAAACGGTGCATTTTCCGATTTTTCCACGGACCCATTGAAAGTCAATGGGTCCGCGAAAAAAAACGGCACAACGGCCACGGATGCACACAACGGTCGTGTGCATGAGGCCTAAGGCTATCCTTCATATAAGATAAGGCCAGGGGCAGACTAGATGGGCCAAATGGTTCTTATCTGCCGACACATTCTATGTTTCTATGTACTATGTTACTATACTTAGTGTACTTTGCTGCCATCTTGTGGTCATTGTTATATTTGGTCTTATGAAGTTATCTATGGTTGTATTTCATTATGTAATTCATCTTTTAACTCCTCCTCTTCTATGAACTCACATCCTGTTTCCTTACATTATTTTCTGGTTTCTGAGACATGCATCATAGTGCAGGAGAGAGTATTTTCCTTTGACCTCTATCATCATTTCTTAAAGTACATTCAATAAATTACCTAAACACATATCTATTGTATCTTCCTCACTAGAATTCTACATGCATCTGGCGTGTTCACTAACTTTCATTGCTTGTACAACATATATCCGTGGCAGAATACTCATATTAGTATAGAACACATTAGATGGGGTTGTTATATGACACCATCAATCAGAATTACTCCCCATGATAATCTGATTGCAATAGTACTGCTGCTTGGTGTTAGGATCTTGGTTTAAAGTCAGTTGTTGTTTAAATGTTATGACATGAGTGATATAAAAAATGAAAATCAGACATCATATAGTACATAACAATCTCTTTCTTAGAGAGCTTAAACCAGTCCTGTACCTTACATAGAACCAGAGATCTCCCCATGTATTGCTCCAATTGTTCTGCTAGATTCTCTTCAGACTGGCAGCTCAGGGACATGTCCTTTCTGTTGCAGCTATTTCCCTGTAACTGACACATCTAACATGGGATATGGCTGGTGTTAGTTAAAGATTCAGACTGAGCATGTGCAACCACCTCAATGAGGTGGACAAGGAATAAATAAAGAACAGACAGCAGGTGGTTCTATAAAGATACCGTTTATTGAATAGCTCACTGGCTATACTACATTTTTTATTACGTGCAATTACAAAAGTATTTAGATCCAGGTGCTGGTTCGAAAAATAATATACCGGCTGGTCCCCACTGCCAAGTATGAGTTTTTTAAATAAATTATCAGGGATGAGCATTTGTAGAAACTCTTGTGATCACCGGATGAATGAGCGAACACTTATTCATAGGCTTAGCACTGAAAATCATTGTTTCTGTGCAGCAGATGGTTCTGTAGAAAGAGAGATCTGCTGCCCAGAAAACAATGATTCAGAATGGAGGTGATTGCCGTAGAGATTGCTTACCCCTATACAGCAGAGGTGATCACTGTATGTACATTCTGCTTTATCTCTGCTGATGATCAGGCAATTATTGGTAATGTTTGATTCAGATAATTGCCTGAAGAATTGTAATGTTTATACGCACCAATACACACGAATGTGAAGAAAAGGACACACAGCTGTTGAACAAATGAGTATTCAAATTAAATATGTTATGGGATCAAGTATAGATGTATTTCTTATGTTCCAATGTCCAAATAAGAGCCACAAAGTCACACAAACAATACAATCACTTTCGGTAATGATGCACACTGTGATTCATGGAATGCTTGATGGTCTAAAATATTTTTTTCATGCCTTACAGAGCACTAAGGAGAAATCCATTAGGAAGTGTTTACGTCCTTAGAACAGAGCTACATAACTCTTTATGGTGTACATCAATTGTCAGGGCTTTGGCAGGCATGACTGATAGACTTCCAAAGCCGATGTAAATTATTTTGCTGTAGAAGATAAGAATGCAGGAAGTGCAATTGGAGAGCTTTGTGTCATGCAGAACAACCTTTTATCTTGCTTACTATTATTGTACTAGCACCTCATTATATATTCATTAATCATACATTGTTTATACTGTTTTGAAGCTTTTGAGATTTTAATAGTAACCCCTTCTTGTCAATATATTATGGCTTCCTACAAAGCTCAGACTCAAACATAATATCTCTATTAAGATGTGCAGTACCCCCAGAGGGTATCAGCATTTTTTTGGGTGCTATGTTTTACCATGTTATGTATACACTATACACCATTGGATGAGGTACAGTTGGCAATGGGAATGGGACTAATCATCCCATTCCTCCCCTGGGCTGGTCCTACTTCCTGCAAGGAGGCGGAATTCTGTTAACCGGTTTTGATCAAATTCTCCTGTGAGACCACTACTCCAGAGAGACTATAAGGATACCAAAACTCCAGATAACAGAAAATCTACAGCGTTTACAGTCAGCAGAGTGACCAGCAAGCCACAACCTTAAAGACCCTGCTGCAGGTAAAGGACTGACTATGGCTCAATATATCACCTAGGTTAGATCCAGACCAGACCAACTCAAATCCTGCATTATGCAGTGGGCACTCATAACCACAAGTGCCAGGATACATCTGTTAGCCAGAAGTTCAAGGGAGAGTCATCAAAAGGATAGCACATCAGAGGTGCCATTATCTGCCACTTTTCCAGCCACCATACATCATCATCTGGGGATAGAAATTGCACTTTGTACAAACCAATGCTGGATGTAATACAAGTTATGTTTTGCACTAAAGAGTAAAGAGAGACTTCTATACTTTAACTTCTGACTTGAATCTCTAAACCAACTTTCCACTGCACCAATCCCCAGGGAGCAATGACCTGAGGGAGTACACCTTGTCACAACATCTCATCTGGGCCACTACCACTCTCGTCCTCTGCACTAGCTCATCAGTGTTGTCTGTGTTTGGATATATAGTATCTCACAAAAGTAAGTACACCCCTCATATTTTTGTAAATATTTATATTATATCTTTTCAAGGGACAACACTGAATATATGGCACTTTGATACAATGTAAAGTAGTCAGTGTACAGCTTGTATAATTTGGTGTGCCCTCAAAATAACTCAAGACACAACCATTAATGTCTATACCATTGGCAACAAAAGTGAGTAGACCCCTAAGTGAAAATGGCCAAATTGTGCCCAATTAGCCATTTTCCCTGCTTGTTGTCATGTGACTTGCTAGTTACAAGGCCTCAGGTGTCAATGTAGTCTGATGAGACCAAGATAAACTTATTTGATTCAGATGGTGTCAAGCGTGTGTGGCTGCAACCGGTGAGGAGTACAAAGACAAGTGTGTCTTGCCTACAGTCAAGCATGGTGGTGGGAGTGTCATGGTTTGGGACTGCATGAGTGCTGCTGGCTGTGGGTAACTACAGTTCATTGAGGGAATCATGAATACTAACATGTACTGTGACATACTGAAGCAGAGCATGATCCTTTCCCTTTAAAAAATGGCCACAGGGCAGTATTCCAACATAATAACGACCCCAAACACACCAACACTCCAAGACGATCACTGCCTTGCTAAAGAAACTGAGGGTAAATGTGCTGGACTGGCCAAGCATGTCTCCAGACCTAAACCCTATTGAACATCTGTGGGACATCTTCAAACTGAAGGTGGAGGAGCGCAAGGTCTCTAACATCCACCACCTCAGTGACGTCATCATGGAGGAGTGGAAGAGGATCCCAGAGGCAACCTGTGTAGCTCTAGTGAACAACATGCCCAACAGAGTTAAGGCAGTACTGGAAAATAAGGTTGGCCACACAAAATATTGACACTTTGGGCACAATTCGGCCATTTTTACTTAGAGGTGTACTCAATTTTGTTGCCAAAATGTCTCTGTGTTGAGCTATTTTGAGGGCACACCAAAGTTACACTGTTATACAAGCTGTGCACTGACTACTTTGCATTGTATCAATACAGTAGGCCATTTTTTCAGTGTTGTCCCCTGAAAATATATAATAAAATATTTACAAAAATGTGAGGGGTGTACTAACTTTTGTGAGATACTGTACTAGTTAAGCTTGGAAAAGGACATAGCTATTATATGGGAAAGAAACTTGCAGCTAATAGTTGTCTCAGAAGAGGATTAGACACTCAAAAATCAAATCTGTACAATTCCTCATTTACTGCTGCAGAACAGTTAGATCCAAGAGTCTGAAGTTGAAGAGGTATGGAGTTCAACGATTGGTGACGGATCTGCCTACCAATAGGATCTTCTAGCATCTTCCCGCAAGAAGTTACTTTAAAGGGCTTGTTCACCTTTAGTGACACTTTCCAAAGACCCCACAAGGTGGCTGGACCTGAGATAGTAATCATACTTACATAATACCCGCTGCTGGGTTCTGTCTCCATCGCTCCTCACATCAACATCCGGTTTGATGCTGGGTCACGTCACTGCTGCAGCCAATGACTGACCATAGAGGTGACATGTTACTGTGTTTTGGTGCTACAGAAAATAAGAGCCTTTCATCAGGAGAGTGCTGTAGATAATAAGGTTACCTAGTGTAGTGCAGTAAGTGCTTCAAACTAGAGCCAAATTGATATCCTGCAGAGACCGCTCACCACCTACATGCTGTGGTTGCAGTACGCTGGCCAGGAGTATTATAGCAGAAGCCCTGCCTGGCTGGTATTGTGTTGACAGTGTCTCTGTGGTAGTGACTGACTGGAGATGGGATCATAGACTTCCTAGTGAGCCGATCTTCAGCAGAAAGGAGAAACAGCACTTTTTCATATGTCACTGTGGCATATTAAATTTTTTTTTTTTTTTAAACAGGTACACTTTAAATATGAGAAATTAGGGTCTATCACGTTCCTTTATTCCCTTAGGATACAGGTGTAAATGCCATCTGGATCTGGTGATTTGTTTAGACAGCATTATACTTCTTCCTGAGTTAGTCAGGCAATATTTAATGGGGAGTTCACTCTATCCTTCAGCATTTTACCTTACCCTTCATTTTTCTCTGTGAATACAGTGGAAAAAATGTAATGGTTTATTCCCATATCAGCCTTTCAAGGTCGAGATTGGAATGACTAACCAGAGTAATTGCCAGCCATAGGCAGTGATGTTACGGAAAGGCTGAGTAGGCCATCCCTGGCTGGCGCTTACTCCAGTTTTTTCCATCTCAGCCATGTCTCTTTAATAAATTCACTTTTTCCTCATCGCCCTCCAGAAACCCTCCCTAATTTTTTTTGTTAAAGGGCCAACGGTTTTAGTTTTAATCTCTTTATTATTTATTTCAGAACATTTTAGGGCTTGTTTTACTCTCTTTGGCAAATAGCCTCTCTGTCTCCAGCTTTGCTGCCGTTAGCATAGTTTATTATATTTTTCTTATAGCTCTTAGTACTTTTTTTTAATCATAATCCTGTTTTAGTAATTGAAATGCTTTCTTTTTGTTATTTTTGCTTCTTTTACATTTCTATTTACCCACATTGGTTTTCTCCTGTTTTAAACCCTTTATTCACATTAGGTATGTACCTTATAAATTTTAAATTTACTATGTTTAAAAATAAAATAAAAATTGTATCTGAACTCTTATTTTTGTAGACATTGTCTCAGCTAATTAGATTAAAGGCATCTCTAAGCTTTCTCCTTCCTAAAATCAGTGGTTTTTGTGGCTTCTCTACACTCAAACACTCTATTGAATGACAAGTAAAAGTTAATTATATTGTGGCCGTTATTTCCTAGGTGCCCCCTAACTTGTTCATGTAACTAAACTTATTATTACCAGTACAAATGACAAATAATGACAACAAGCAATTGACTGATACCTAATTACATTAGCTCACATTAGCTCACAGTCAGTATTGCAATCCCCAGACACATTTGATTGTTAAAAACAGCAAGTGTAATGATATGGAAAATTGTACAAGCTGAACCAGAAAGACACTCCTGATGAGTTCACAATGGAACACAATGCCATCATCAAAGTAATTTGTATGTCATTTTGAGATCAGTGCTTAAGCTAAAATTTGAAAATAAAATCTTTCTTGACCGACCCAAAAAGGAATGAACTAGGTAAGGGCATGATGTTTTACAGTAGGTTTAAAGGGGTTGTCTCATCATGGACAAAGGAGGCATTTTGCTAGGATATGCCCCCATTGTCTTATAGGTGCGGGTCCCACCGCTGGGACCCGCACCTACAGTATATCGAGAGCAGAGCTTCGCAAGGTGGTGGCTGGAGGACTCCGGTCCGGCCACTGCCAAGACGGCTCCCCATAGAAGTGAATGGGAGCATACCGCGCATGCACGGCCCCAGCTCCCATTCATTTCTATGGGGCCGATGGAAATAGTTGAGCCATTGCTCAGCTTTTTTTGCCGGCGCCATAGAAAATGAATAGAGGGCGGCTGCACATAAGCAGTGCGCCCTCCTTCACCTGCGGGGCTCCGTTCTCGATATAGTTGTGGGTCCCAGTGGTGGGACCAGCACCTATAAGACAATGGGGGCATATCCTAGCGATATCCTCACATTGTCCATGATGAGACAATCCCTTTAAGATAACATGAATGAAATGTCTGTGTGTGGTCTTCTAGAAATGATCTCACTGTCTCCAGGAATGTGTTAACTAGAGTTCATGGGTTCTGCTTTTTATTTAATTTAAGGCTGACAACATACTCAGCTTTGTAAATATCATCACTGTCCAATTAACTTCTTTCATGTATCTTTATAAAGACTAATCATGACATAAATAGGAGTACAATAAAGGGAACATATGCTGTTAAAAAGAATAAGCTTATGCTAGAATAAATAGAAATTGGCAGGACTGAACACACTCAACACCTTTATTTTCAAGCACAGTTTTTAAGTTGATATTCAACTATTTAGCTATTCTAAAATATGTCTTTGTCTTAACCCTTTAGTGACCATGCAAGAGATATAACTTTTTTGTTTTTTCATCAGTGTACCTTTTTTTAATGCACCATTTTGGACACATAAAACACCAACTGTCTAGCTTAAACCACCTTTGTTTATGCCAGTAAAAAGGCGTATTGGTGGTCACTTAAATATGTCTTATAAATAATTACACCAGTATGTCTACTGATGAAGCACTACCTCAATTTGATCAGCTATATAGCTAATATGTACCTGACACAAAATTATAGTCTTGTACTGAAAGACTTAGGCCTCTTTCACACGAGCGTGTCCGGATAAGGTCAGGATGCATTGCGGCAAACCCGCGCGAGTAGGTATGCAATTGCATTCAGTTTTGACTGCGATTGCGTTCCGTTGTTCAGTTTTTATCGTGCGGGTGCAATGCGTTTTGCACACGCGTGATGAAAAACTGAATGCGGTACCCAGACCCGATCTTCTTCACAGAAGTTCAGGTTTGGGTTCAAGGTTGTGTAGATTGTATTATTTCCCCTTATAACATGGTTATAAGGGAAAATAATAGCATTCTGAATACAGAATGCATAGTACAATATATTGAGGGTAGCGCCTCTTTTAGACTGAACACGCCCATCTACCTGGGACTTTTGAGCAGAGTATGTTTGTAGCTGGTTCCTACACTGCCCTGAATATTGTAGGCTTAAGTAAGTCCAAAGTAAGGCAGTATATTTAGTGATAGGGACCCATCTGCAGAAGCCACCTTGACGCCTGGTAGATGGGCCCAACATGTATGTGCGCTAAGAGCTTCCATTACTCATTTATAGTCGGTATTGTACCACTTTTATCTAGAATGACCCCCATTTCTTAGCTCTATTGTTTGTATATATAACGGTGTGCAGCCATTTTGTTTTTTTGTAATTATGTTTGCTTCATGGATATGCACCTGTGATTCTGAAGTTTCTAGTCTAAGTTTTCTTGCAATATATTGAGGGTAGCGCCTCTTTTAGACTGAACACACCCATCTACCTGGGACTTCTGAGCAGAGTACGTTTGTAGCTGGTTCCTACACTGCCCTGAATATTGTAGGCTTAAGTAAGTCCAAAGTGAGGCAGTATATTTAGTGATGGGGACCCATCTGCGGAAGCCACCTTGATGCCTGGTAGATGGGCCCGACATGTATGTGCACTAAGAGCTTCCATTACTCATTTATAGTCAGTATTGTACCACTTTTATCTCGAATGGCCCCTATTTTTTAGCTCTATTGTTTGTATATATAATGGTGTGCAGCCATTTTGTTTTTTGTAATTATGTTTGCTTCATGGATATGCACCTGTGATTCTGAAGGTTCTAGTCTAAATTTTCTTGCAATATATTGAGGGTAGCACCTCTTTTAGACTGAACACGCCCATCTACCTGGGACTTCTGAGCAGAGTACGTTTGAATCTGGTTCCTACACTGCCCTGAATATTGTAGGCTTAAGTAAGTCCAAAGTAAGGCAGTATATTTAGTGATAGGGACTAGGGATGAGCGAACTCGAACTGTATAGTTCGGGTTCGTACCGAATTTTGGGGTGTCTGTGACACGGACCCGAACCCAGACATTTTCGTAAAAGTCCGGGTTCGGTGTTCGTCGCTTTCTTGGCGCTTTTGTGACGCTTTCTTGGCGCTTTTTGAAAGGCTGCAAAGCAGCCAATCAACAAGCGTCATACTACTTGCCCCAAGAGGCCGTCACAGCCATGCCTACTATTGGCATGGCTGTGATTGGCCAGAGCACCATGTGACCCAGCCTCTATTTAAGCTGGAGTCACATAGCGCCGCCCGTCACTCTGCTCTGATTAGCGTAGGGAGAGGTTGCGGCTGCGACAGTAGGGTGAGATTAGGCAGATTAACTCCTCCAAAGGACTTGATTAATCGATCGATCTGCAGCTGTGCATCATTGAGCTGCTGAAATTCAATTGCTCACTGTTTTTAGGCTGCCCAGACCGTTTGTCAGTCACTTTTTTCTGGGGTGATCGGCGGCCATTTTGTGTCTTGTGGTGCGCCAGCACAAGCTGCGACCAAGTGCATTTAACCCTCAATGGTGTGGTTGTTTTTTGGCTAAAGCCTACATCAGGGTGAAGCTGTCACACCAAGTGCATTTAACCAGCAATAGTCTGTTTATTTTTTGGCCATATACTACATCAGGGGCAAGCTGTGCCTGTCACCAAGTGCATTTAACCCTCAATGGTGTGGTTGTTTTTTGGCTAAAGCCTACATCAGGGTGAAGCTGTCACACCAAGTGCATTTAACCAGCAATAGTCTGTTAATTTTTTGGCCATATACTACATCAGGGGCAAGCTGCGCCCGTCACCAAGTGCATTTAACCCTCAGTAGTGTGGTTGGTCAATCTGTCACACCAAGTGCATTTAACCAGCAATAGTCTGTTCATTTTTTGGCCATATACTACATCAGGGGCAAGCTGCGCCTGTCACCAAGTGCATTTAACCCTCAATGGTGTGGTTGTTTTTTGGCTAAAGCCTACATCAGGGTGAAGCTGTCACACCAAGTGCATTTAACCAGCAATAGTCTGTTCATTTTTTGGCCATATACTACATCAGGGGCAAGCTGCGCCCGTCACCAAGTGCATTTAACCCTCAGTAGTGTGGTTGGTCAAGCTGTCACACCAAGTGCATTTAACCAGCAATAGTCTGTTCATTTTTTGGCCATATACTACATCAGGGGCAAGCTGCGCCTGTCTCCAAGTGCATTTAACCCTCAATGGTGTGGTTGTTTTTTGGCTAAAGCCTACATCAGGGTGAAGCTGTCACACCAAGTGCATTTAACCAGCAATAGTCTGTTCATTTTTTGGCCATATACTACATCAGGGGCAAGCTGCGCCCGTCACCAAGTGCATTTAACCCTCAGTAGTGTGGTTGGTCAAGCTGTCACACCAAGTGCATTTAACCAGCAATAGTCTGTTCATTTTTTGGCCATATACTACATCAGGGGCAAGCTGCGCCCGTCACCAAGTGCATTTAACCCTCAGTAGTGTGGTTGGTCAAGCTGTCACACCAAGTGCATTTAACCAGCAATAGTGTGGTTATTTTTTGGCCATATCCCAGTCTAATTCTGTCAGTAAATCCATACCGGTCACCCAGCGCCTAAATACTAGGCCTCAAATTTATATCCCGCTAAATCTGTCATTACCGCTGTACTGTTGTGGCTGGGCAAGTTATTTAGTGTCCGTCAAAGCACATTTTTTGTTCAGGGTTGAAATACAATTCCCAATTTAGCAATTTCATAATTTAGTGGTTTCTGCTATATCAGAGCTATTTGAAATCTATCCCTAAAAGGGTATATAATATTCAAGGTGCACATAGGGTCATTCAGAATAACTTCACACACACGCTACTGTGCATTTCCAAGTCTAATTCTGTTAGTAAATCCATACCGGTCACCCAGCGCCTAAATACTATGCCTCTAATTTATATCCCGCTAAATCTGTCGTTACCGTTGTACTGTTGTGGCTGGGCAAGTTATTTAGTGTCCGTCAAAGCACATTTTTTGTTCAGGGTTGAAATACAATTCCCAATTTAGCAATTTCATAATTTAGTGGTTTCTGCTATATCAGAGCTATTTGAAATCTATCCCTAAAAGGGTATATAATATTCAAGGTGCACATAGGGTCATTCAGAATAACTTCACACACACGCTACTGTGCATTTCCAAGTCTAATTCTGTCAGTAAATCCATACCGGTCACCCAGCGCCTAAATACTAGGCCTCAAATTTATATTCAGCTGAATTTGAATACAATACATTGGGCCAAATAATATTTTTGTTGTTGTGGTGAACCATAACAATGAGGAAAACATCTAGTAAGGGACGCGGACGTGGACATGGTCGTGGTGGTGTTAGTGGACCCTCTGGTGCTGGGAGAGGACGTGGCCATTCTGCCACATCCACACGTCCTAGTGTACCAACTACCTCAGGTCCCAGTAGCCGCCAGAATTTACAGCGATATATGGTGGGGCCCAATGCCGTTCTAAGGATGGTAAGCCCTGAGCAGGTACAGGCACTAGTCAATTGGGTGGCCGACAGTGGATCCAGCACGTTCACATTATCTCCCACCCAGTCTTCTGCAGAAAGCGCACAGATGGCGCCTGAAAACCAACCCCATCAGTCTGTCACATCACCCCCATGCATATCAGGGAAACTGTCTGAGCCTCAAGTTATGCAGCAGTCTCTTATGCTGTTTGAAGACTCTGCTGGCAGGGTTTCCCAAGGGCATCCACCTAGCCCTTCCCCAGCGGTGGAAGACATAGACTGCACTGACGCACAACCACTTATGTTTCCTGATGACGAGGACATGGGAATACCACCTCAGCATGTCTCTGATGATGACGAAACACAGGTGCCAACTGCTGCGTCTTTCTGCAGTGTGCAGACTGAACAGGAGGTCAGGGATCAAGACTGGGTGGAAGACGATGCAGGGGACGATGAGGTCCTAGACCCCACATGGAATGAAGGTCGTGCCACTGACTTTCACAGTTCGGAGGAAGAGGCAGTGGTGAGACCGAGCCAACAGCGTAGCAAAAGAGGGAGCAGTGGGCAAAAGCAGAACACCCGCCGCCAAGAGACTCCGCCTGCTACTGACCGCCGCCATCTGGGACCGAGCACCCCAAAGGCAGCTTCAAGGAGTTCCCTGGCATGGCACTTCTTCAAACAATGTGCTAACGACAAGACCCGAGTGGTCTGCACGCTGTGCCATCAGAGCCTGAAGCGAGGCATTAACGTTCTGAACCTGAGCACAACCTGCATGACCAGGCACCTGCATGCAAAGCATGAACTGCAGTGGAGTAAACACCTTAAAACCAAGGAAGTCACTCAGGCTCCCCCTGCTACCTCTTCTGCTGCTGCCGCCTCGGCCTCTTCTGCTGCCTCTTCCTCCGCCTCTGGAGGAACGTTGGCACCTGCCGCCCAGCAAACAGGGGATGTACCACCAACACCACCACCACCTTCGTCACCAAGCGTCTCAACCATGTCACACGGCAGCGTTCAGCTCTCCATCTCACAAACATTTGAGAGAAAGCGAAAATTCCCACCTAGCCACCCTCGATCCCTGGCCCTGAATGCCAGCATTTCTAAACTACTGGCCTATGAAATGCTGTCATTTAGGCTGGTGGACACAGACAGCTTCAAACAGCTCATGTCGCTTGCTGTCCCACAGTATGTTGTTCCCAGCCGCCACTACTTCTCCAAGAGAGCCGTGCCTTCCCTGCACAACCAAGTATCCGATAAAATCAAGTGTGCACTGCGCAACGCCATCTGTAGCAAGGTCCACCTAACCACAGATACGTGGACCAGTAAGCACGGCCAGGGACGCTATATCTCCCTAACTGCACACTGGGTAAATGTAGTGGCAGCTGGGCCCCAGGCGGAGAGCTGTTTGGCGCACATCCTTCCGCCGCCAAGGATCGCAGGGCAACATTCTTTGCCTCCTGTTGCCACCTCCTTCCTCCTCCTCTTCTTCCACCTGCTCATCCAGTCAGCCACACACCTTCACCACCAACTTCAGCACAGCCCGGGGTAAACGTCAGCAGGCCATTCTGAAACTCATATGTTTGGGGGACAGGCTCCACACCGCACAGGAGTTGTGGCGGGGTATAGAACAACAGACCGACGAGTGGTTGCTGCCGGTGAGCCTCAAGCCCGGCCTGGTGGTGTGCGATAATGGGCGAAATCTCGTTGCAGCTCTGGGACTAGCCGGTTTGACGCACATCCCTTGCCTGGCGCATGTGCTGAATTTGGTGGTGCAGAAGTTCATTCACAACTACCCCGACATGTCAGAGCTGCTGCATAAAGTGCGGGCCGTCTGTTCGCGCTTCCGGCGTTCACATCCTGCTGCTGCTCGCCTGTCTGCGCTACAGCGTAACTTCGGCCTTCCCGCTCAACGCCTCATATGCGACGTGCCCACCAGGTGGAACTCCACCTTGCACATGCTGGACAGACTGTGCGAGCAGCAGCAGGCCATAGTGGAGTTTCAGCTGCAGCACGCACTGGTCAGTCGCACTGCGGAACAGCAACACTTCACCACCAATGACTGGGCCTCCATGCAAGACCTGTGTGCCCTGTTGCGCTGTTTCGAGTACTCCACCAACATGGCCAGTGGCGATGACGCCGTTATCAGCGTTACAATACCACTTATATGTCTCCTTGAGAAAACACTTAGGGCGATGATGGAAGAGGAGGTGGCCCAGGAGGAGGAGGAGGAAGAGGGGTCATTTTTAGCACTTTCAGGCCAGTCTCTTCGAAGTGACTCAGAGGGAGGTTTTTGGCAACAGCAGAGGCCAGGTACAAATGTGGCCAGCCAGGGCCCACTACTGGAGGACGAGGAGGACGAGGATGAGGAGGAGGTGGAGGAGGATGAGGATGAAGCATGGTCACAGCGGGGTGGCACCCAACGCAGCTCGGGTCCATCACTGGTGCGTGGCTGGGGGGAAAGGCAGGACGATGACGATACGCCTCCCACAGAGGACAGCTTGTCCTTACCCCTGGGCAGCCTGGCACACATGAGCGACTACATGCTGCAGTGCCTGCGCAACGACAGCAGAGTTGCCCACATTTTAACCTGTGCGGACTACTGGGTTGCCACCCTGCTGGATCCACGCTACAAAGACAATGTGCCCACCTTACTTCCTGCACTGGAGCGTGATAGGAAGATGCGCGAGTACAAGCGCGCGTTGGTAGACGCACTACTGAGAGCATTCCCAAATGTCACAGGGGAACAAGTGGAAGCCCAAGGCCAAGGCAGAGGAGGAGCAAGAGGTCGCCAAGGCAGCTGTGTCACGGCCAGCTCCTCTGAGGGCAGGGTTAGCATGGCAGAGATGTGGAAAAGTTTTGTCAACACGCCACAGCTAACTGCACCACCACCTGATACGCAACGTGTTAGCAGGAGGCAACATTTCACTAACACGGTGGAACAGTACGTGTGCACACCCCTCCACGTTCTGACTGATGGTTCGGCCCCATTCAACTTCTGGGTCTCTAAATTGTCCACGTGGCCAGAGCTAGCCTTTTATGCCTTGGAGGTGCTGGCCTGCCCGGCGGCCAGCGTTTTGTCTGAACGTGTATTCAGCACGGCAGGGGGCGTCATTACAGACAAACGCAGCCGCCTGTCTACAGCCAATGTGGACAAGCTGACGTTCATAAAAATGAACCAGGCATGGATCCCACAGGACCTGTCCGTCCCTTGTCCAGATTAGACATTAACTACCTCCCCTTAACCATATATTATTGGACTCCAGGGCACTTCCTCATTCAATCCTATTTTTATTTTCATTTTACCAATATATTGCGAGGCTTCCCAAAGTTGAATGAACCTCTCCTCTGTCTGGGTGCCGGGGCCTAAATATATGCCAATGGACTGTTCCAATGTTGGGTGACGTGAAGCCTGATTCTCTGCTATGACATGCAGACTAATTCTCTGCTGACATGAAGCCAGATCCTCTGTTACGGGACCTCTCTCCTCTGCCTGGGTGCTGGGCCTAAATATCTGACAATGGACTGTTGCAGTGGTGGCTGACGTGAAGCCTGATTTTCTGCTATGACATGCAGACTGATTCTCTGCTGACATGAAGCCAGATCCTCTGTTACGGGACCTCTCTCCTCTGCCTGTGTGCTGGGCCTAAATATATGCCAATGGACTGTTGCAGTGGTGGCTGACGTGAAGCCTCATTCTCTGCTATGACATGCAGACTAATTCTCTGCTGACATGAAGCCAGATTGTCTGTTACGGGATCTCTCTTGTCTGCCTGGGTGCTGGGCATAAATTTATGAAAATGGACTCTTACAGTGGTGGGTGACGTGAAGCCTGATTCTCTGCTATGATATGAAGACTGATTCTCTGCTGACATGAAGCCAGATTGTCTGTTACGGGACCTCTCTCCTCTGCCTGGGTGCTGGGCCTAAATTTATGAAAATGGACTCTTACAGTGGTGGGTGACGTGAAGCCTGATTCTCTGCTATGACATGAAGACTGATTCTCTGCTATGACATGAAGACTGATTCTCTGCTGACATGAAGCCAGATCCTCTGTTACGGGACCTCTCTCCTCTGCCTGGGTGCTGGGCCTAAATATCTGACAATGGACTGTTGCATTGGTGGCTGACGTGAAGCCTGATTCTCTGCTATGACATGCAGACTAATTCTCTGCTGACATGAAGTCAGATTCTCTGTTACGGGACCTCTCTCCTCTGCCTGGGTGCTGGGCCTAAATTGATGAAAATTGACTCTTACAGTGGTGGGTGACGTGAAGACTGATTCTCTGCTATGACATGAAGACTGATTCTCTGCTATGACATGAAGACTGATTCTCTGCTGACATGAAGCCAGATTGTCTGTTACGGGACCTCTCTCCTCTGCCTGGGTGCTGGGCCTAAATTTATGAAAATGGACTGTTACAGTGGTGGGTGACGTGAAGCCTGATTCTCTGCTATGACATGAAGACTGATTCTCTGCTATGACATGAAGACTGATTCTCTGCTGACATGAAGCCAGATCCTCTGTTACGGGACCTCTCTCCTCTGCCTGGGTGCTGGGCCTAAATATCTGACAATGGACTGTTGCGGTGGTGGCTGACGTGAAGCCTGATTTTCTGCTATGACATGCAGACTGATTCTCTGCTGACATGAAGCCAGATTGTCTGTTACGGGACCTCTCTCCTCTGCCTGGGTGCTGGGCCTAAATTTATGACAATGGACTGTTGCAGTGGTGGCTGACGTGAAGCCTCATTCTCTGCTATGACATGCAGACTAATTCTCTGCTGACATGAAGCCAGATTGTCTGTTACGGGACCTCTCTCCTCTGCCTGGGTGCTGGGCCTAAATTTATGACAATGGACTGTTGCAGTGGTGGCTGACGTGAAGCCTCATTCTCTGCTATGACATGCAGACTAATTCTCTGCTGACATGAAGCCAGATTGTCTGTTACGGGACCTCTCTCCTCTGCCTGGGTGCTGGGCCTAAATTTATGACAATGGACTGTTGCAGTGGTGGCTGACGTGAAGCCTGATTTTCTGCTATGACATGCAGACTGATTCTCTGCTGACATGAAGCCAGATCCTCTGTTACGGGACCTCTCTCCTCTGCCTGGGTGCTGGGCCTAAATATCTGACAATGGACTGTTGCATTGGTGGCTGACGTGAAGCCTGATTCTCTGCTATGACATGCAGACTAATTCTCTGCTGACATGAAGCCAGATTCTCTGTTACGGGACCTCTCTCCTCTGCCTGGGTGCTGGGCCTAAATTTATGACAATGGACTGTTGCAGTGGTGGCTGACGTGAAGCCTGATTTTCTGCTATGACATGCAGACTGATTCTCTGCTGACATGAAGCCAGATCCTCTGTTACGGGACCTCTCTCCTCTGCCTGGGTGCTGGGCCTAAATATCTGACAATGGACTGTTGCAGTGGTGGGTGACGTGAAGCCTGATTTTCTGCTATGACATGCAGACTGATTCTCTGCTGACATGAAGCCAGATCCTCTGTTACGGGACCTCTCTCCTCTGCCTGGGTGCTGGGCCTAAATATCTGACAATGGACTGTTGCATTGGTGGCTGACGTGAAGCCTGATTCTCTGCTATGACATGCAGACTAATTCTCTGCTGACATGAAGCCAGATCCTCTGTTACGGGACCTCTCTCCTCTGCCTGAGTGCTGGGCCTAAATATCTGACAATGGACTGTTGCAGTGGTGGCTGACGTGAAGCCTGATTTTCTGCTATGACATGCAGACTGATTCTCTGCTGACATGAAGCCAGATTGTCTGTTACGGGACCTCTCTCCTCTGCCTGGGTGCTGGGCCTAAATTTATGACAATGGACTGTTGCAGTGGTGGCTGACGTGAAGCCTGATTCTCTGCTATGACATGCAGACTGATTCTCTGCTGACATGAAGACAGATTCTCTGTTACGGGACCTCTCTCCTCTGCCTGGGTGCCGGGGCCTAAATATCTGACAATGGACTGTTCCAGTGGTGGGTGACGTGAAGCCAGATTCTCTGCTATGGGACCTCTGTCCAATTGATTTTGGTTAATTTTTATTTATTTAATTTTTATTTTTATTCATTTCCCTATCCAAATTTGTTTGCAGGGGATTTACCTACATGTTGCTGCCTTTTGCAGCCCTCTAGCCCTTTCCTGGGCTTTTTTACAGCCTTTTTAGTGCCGAAAAGTTCGGGTCCCCATTGACTTCAATGGGGTTCGGGTTCGGGACGAAGTTCGGATCGGGTTCGGATCCCGAACCCGAACATTTTCGGGAAGTTCGGCCGAACTTCTCGAACCCGAACATCCAGGTGTCCGCTCAACTCTAATAGGGACCCATCTGCAGAAGCCACCTTGACGCCTGGTAGATGGGCCCAACACGTATGTGCACTAAGAGCTTCCATTACTCATTTATAGTTGGTATTGTACGACTTTTATCTAGAATGACCCCCATTTCTTAACTCTATTGTTTGTATATATAACGGTGTGCAGCCATTTTGTTTTTTGTAATTATGTTTGCTTCATGGATATGCACCTGTGATTCTGAAGGTTCTAGTCTAAATTTTCTTGCAATATATTTAGGGTAGCACCTCTTTTTGACTGAACACACCCATCTACCTGGGACTTCTGAGCAGAGTACATTTGTAGCTGGTCTCTACACTGCCCTGAATATTGTAGGCTTAAGTAAGTCCAAAGTGAAGCAGTATATTTAGTGCGGAAGCCACCTTGAAGCCTGGTAGATGGGCCTGACACGTATGTGCGCTAAGAGCTTCCATTACTCATTTATAGTCGGTATTGTACCACTTTTATCTAGAATGACCCCTATTTCTTAGCTCTATTGTTTGTATATATAACGGTGTGCAGCCATTTAGTTTTTTTTATTATGTTTGCTTCATGGATATGCACCTGTGATTCTGAAGTTTCTAGTCTAAATTTCTTGCTGAATACTGGTGCCAGAACACTTGTGGCAGAGAATCAGCAGCCACAAGGAAATAAAAAAAACAAAAACAAGCTAGAAGTAAAAAACAGAGTCTGTGATAAGTTACACAGTACGGAACATAGAGAAGACAAAAGCAGTCACAGGCAATGATGATAGGGAACAGCTGACTTAACTTTCCCACCTAGCTCTAGGATTAAACACAGAGACAGCCTGATTGGCTCAATTTCCAGCCACACTGACATGTCTAGCCACTGGTGCTTGTATGGTCGGCATGGCAACCCTCCCAGTACTGCCCTGTGTTAGTGATGTGAGGTGAACTCCTGACACAAGATTTTGGATTTCAACATGTATGAGGTGTCTGGCAGCGGCTTTCTCACCTCTCCCTATTGAGACCATACTGTACGCATGCTTGGCCTGAACTAAGCAAGCATGTGTATGTGGTAGTAGCTATCTAAAATGTGTGGCCAGCTTTACAAGATCACACAGGACATCTACAAATGAAGCACTAAATTCCTGTGGTAACTAGAATTTGTTGTATTATTTTATACAACATAAAAAAATAACTATTCACACATATGATGTAAAAACTCAGGCAGCACCTCTAAATGTGGTAAAATATCAAAATAATCCATAGTCACCCTTTTTTTCTCCCCTGCCACTTCCATAGATGTGCTCCAGTGTTACCTGCCACTGCAGTGGTGATGTTCCATGTACACAAGTCACCACTGCAGCCAATCGCTGACCTCAGCGGTACTGGGGACATCATTGCTGAGGCCAGTGATTGGCTGCAGTGGTGACCTGTGTGCACAGAAACTTACAGCTGCAGCCAGAAAACAGACAGCAACTGGGAAAGCTGGAGCACAGTGCAGGAAGTGGAAGGGGACAAATGGGGTAGATATCACCATTCGGCACATTTACAAGGGGCTTCTTGAGTTTTTGTTTAAGTCGGACAACCCCTTTAATGTCCGTAATTAAATTTAATTACATATAATATATACAATATTCAGAGGTACTATTTATAATTATATAAAATAAAATAGACAAACATACACAATAGTTGCAGGCATGTTTTAGTGTATTTTCTGCTAAAGGAAGGTTAATACAGCACTGATAGTGTGTGTTACATGTGCTCCTGTACTTGAAACTTTAGGGAACCACAAATACTAGGCTTACTAATGAAGCATAACCCCACTAACTTGTCTTGACAAGGCAGTTTATCAAAAACTTGGCACAAGATCGCAGAAGCAGGAAATTATTTACATTTTCAGCACCTAACATTGTTAATTTAATAGCTTTCCATTAATTGCATGTCAATGCATATGCCTCTCACTGAATAATATATGTTTTGGTTTCATTGAAGAGGTTTCTTTTTATCACGCCAACAGCTTTTGTTGTATTATTGTCATTGTATTATATGCTGAGCAAATTCTTTCTCTTGTGTTCTCTTTATACAAATAAACTATTTTGTTAGCTTGAAAAGTTGGAAAATTCGGGGTTGGCGAACATTATTGTTTGCACACTTCAGTGCTTCTCACATGCTATGTAGTAGTATAGAAAATTCGTCAAACTTGTTTAATTATTTGTTTTTTTGTTAGAAATATTTGGTTAAAGCATTTTGTTTATGCCATATGAGAGGAATATGAAGAACATTTTTATCAGTTTCAAGATGTAAATATGTAGATCCTATATCCAGCTTCCCTCACTCTATGCTTTACTTTCCCATTATCTGAAACCTTGCAGTCCATAAGAAAGCACAGAGAGCCTGTCAATGTATAAGTGAAGAGTTCCAGAAAAGCCTCTGAAAGGTGCTGGACCAGGGAACAAATGTACTTTGTGAATTATTGATGATCAAATTATTTTAATTATTTGAAATTAATTAATTTCATTTTAATTCATAAATCAATAAAATATCTGGGCTGTGGGCCCTAATTAAATTGGATCAGGCTAAAAATTTGGAGTGTAGCATAGAGGAAATCTACTACATCATAGCGCCTGGGAAATAAGCGTGCACCTCTCTTATAGACAGTGTGCTCTTGTAAATATCCGGCAACCAAAACTACAAAGGTCATAGGAACCTACAGTCTTCCTATTATTAGGTATGCTCAGTGCCCCTAAACCTTGGCGCCTCATCAGGAGCACACACAAGGGAACTTAAAAGGAGCATGTCATCAGAAAATGACCTACTATTCAAATCACATTTTTATGTTAAAGAAATACATTTTTGGTGTTTTGTTTTTATTTTTCCATGCCATCTATAGTTAAAAAATTAATGTAAACCTGCAATTTTCACACTGGCCACTAGGCTTAACAATAGGTCACGATTTCCCGTACAGGTAACTTTTCAGTAGCTATTATCATTATTACCACAGCCAGAATTAAAATGAGAAGTAATATCTCTGGATAGATAACACAGGATCGACTATTCACAACTGATGATATCACAGCTTATCAGTGCCCTCCTGACCTCTGCACAGGTCACAGAGCATGCCTAGAAAACTCTGCCATATAAGTCAATGTGGTCATTTACTGTGCATTGTATCTATGGCCCATGTAGCTGCTCTCAAAAGACAGGGAGTTTTTAGGCTTAGTGGCCAGTGTAAAAATTAAAAGATTTTATACACTTTTTTTTATACCTATAGGTAAGCTCGAGCTTACTGCACACCATCAATGGTGGTTAACGGAGATCGCACAGTATATATGCGTTTAACTCCCATGTGTGCTCCTCCTGATGAGGTATCAAGGTTTAGGACCATTCAAACGTGTCTAGCATACCTAGTGGTGTGGAATATTAGTGCTAAGGAGATTGTCGGTTCCACTCACCGTTTTCTGATTTTGGTTGCTGCATATTTAAAAGTGCACACTGTCTGAGAGGTACACGGTTGCACGCTTATTTCCTAGGCAGTACTATAGAGGAGTAAATACATGGTGGTGAGGGATTTCTGTGATGATAGTAGGACAGCTATTTTGAGCCTAATCTGATGCAAGATAAGGCTATCAACCCAGATATTTTATTGATTTATGAATTTAAAATAAATTGTAATATACAACCCAAATTCTCAAAAAGTTGGGACACTGCAAAATGTAAGTATACAGTCATGGCCGTAAATGTTGGCACCCCTTAAATTTTTCAAGAAAATGAAGTATTTCTCACATAAAAGTATTGCAGTAACACATGTTTTGCTATACACATGTTTATTCCCTTTGTGTGTATTGGAACAAAACCAAAAAAAGGGAGGAAAAAAAGCAAATTGGACATAATGTCACACTAAACTCCAAAAACGGGCTGGACAAAATTATTGGCACCCTTTCAAAATTGTGGATAAATAAGATTGTTTCAAGCATATGATGCTCCTTTAAATTTACCTGGGGCAAGTAACAGGTGTGGGCAATATAAAAATCACACATGAAAGCAGATAAAAAGGAGAGAAGTTCACTGAGGCCCCTTTTACACGGGCGAGTATTCCGCGCGGATGCGATGCGTGAGTTGAACGCATAGCACCCGCACTGAATCCCGACCCATTATTTTCTATGGGGCTGTTCACATGAGCGGTGATTTTCACGCATCACTTGAGCATGCTCTATATTCAGCATTTTCCACGTAACGCAGGCCCCATAGAAATGAATGGGGTTGTGTGAAAATCGCAAGCAAGTGCGGATGCGGTGCGATTTTCACGCACGGTTACTAGGAGACGATCGGGATGGAGACCCGATCATTATTATTTTCCCTTATGTTATAAGGCAAAATAATAGCATTCTGAATACAGAATGCATAGTAAAATAGTGCTGGAGGGGTTAAATAAAATAAAAAATTATTTAACTCACCTTAAAGGGGTATTCTCAACACGCCGTTTAATACTTACCTGCTCCCGGCGCGCTGTCCACTTCCTGGTTTCGTTACTTGGCAGGGGACGGGCTCCATCTTGATAGATGTCTTCTCCCGGCCGGGCTGCGCGCTGTACTGAACACGCACGCCGAGGCTGCGCATGCGCCCTGGTGACTTCTTCCTGGCAAGTATACTATACTGTCCGGGAAGAAATCACCATAGCGCATGCACGGCCTCGGCGTGCGCGTTCAGTACAGCGCGCGGCCGGCCGGGAGAAGATAAAAAGTCGTCTGCGACTGCGCGATCAAGTGGATTAAGGTGAGTTAAATTTTATTTTTTAACCCCTCCAGCGCTATTTTACTATGCATTCTGTAATCAGAATGCTATTATTTTCCCTTATAACCATGTTATAAGGGAAAATAATACAATCTACAGAACACCGATCCCAAACCCGAACTTCTGTGAAGAAGTTCGGGTTTGGGTACCAAACATGCGCGATTTTTCTCACGCGAGTGCAAAACGCATTACAATGTTTTGCACTCGCGCTGAAAAATTGTGCGTGTTCCCGCAATGCACCCGCACATTTTCCCGCAACTCCCGTGTGAAAGAGGCCTTAGTCTTTGCATTGTGTTTCTGTGTTAAATTTTTTTTAATTTTTTTTATCCTTAATACAATTAAAAGTGATATTTTACTTAGTTACTGCCCCCTTACAATAGTTAAATTCTCAGCTTTGGAGCAGCGTTCAGGTAGGGCTTTAACCGCCCATCCTGTTTGACCTTTATTGTCTTTACACACCGGACTGCAGGCAGGCCAGATCAGCACCCAGACTTTTCTGCAAAGCCATGATGTTGTGATGGATGCAGTATGTGCTTTAGCATTTTCTTGCTGAAATATGCAAGACCTTCCCTAATAGAGACTTTGCCTGGATGGGAGCAAATGTGGTTCTAAAACCTCAATATATAGTTCAGCATTGATACTGCCTTTCAAAATGTGTAAGCTGCCCACCCTATAGGCACTAATGCAACCCCATAGCATAAAAAATACAGGCTTTCAACTTTGCACTGAAAATAAGCTGGATGGTCCCTCTCCTCTTTAAATCGTTCATGGTTTAACCCCTTAAGGACCCTGAGATTTTCCATTTTTGCGGTTTCGTTTTTCATTCCCTGCCTTTCCATAGTCCTAACTTTTTTATTTTTTCATTCACATAGCCTTTTGAGGGCTTATTTTTTGCGGGACAAGTTTTAATTTCTAATGGCACCATTTACGGTTGCATACCATGAAGTAGGAAGCGGAAAAAAATATCTAAATGAGGTAGAATTGGGAAAAACGCAATTCTGATAAAGGTTTTTATTTTTATTTTTTACACTGTACACTATGCGGCAAAATTTATGAAATTTATCTTCATTCTCCAGGTCAGTATAGTTAAAACAATACCACACAATTCTCGCCCGTGTGAAAGGGGCCTAAGACAATCGCCCAAAAAATAAAAAAAATATGGCTCTCAGAATATGGAGACGATCAAACATGCTTTTTTTGTTTCAAAAATGCTGTTATTGTGTAAAACCTGAAATAAATAAAAAAGGTATACATATTAGGCATCACCACATCCATAAGAACCTGCTGTATAAAAATATCACATGAACTAACCACTCAGATGAACACCGTACGAAAAAAAAAATAGTGCAAAAAAAGCAATTTTTTGTCACCTTACATCACAAAAAGTGTAATAGCAAGTGATCAAAAAGTCATAGGCACACCAAAATCATTCCAATCAAACCGTCATCTCAACCTACAAAAATGATACCATACCTAAGACAATCGCCCAAAAAATAAAAAAATCTATGGCTCTCAGAATATGGAGACACTAAAACATGATTTTTTTTGTTTAAAAAATGATATCATTGTGTAAAACTTACATAAATAAAAAAGTATACATATTAGGTATTGCCACGTTCGTAACGACCTGCTATATTAAAATACCACATGACCTAACCCCCCATGTGAACACCGTAAAAAAATAAAATTAAAAGTGTGTCAAAAAAAGCATTTTTTGTCACCTTACATCACAAAAAGAGTAATACCAAGCGATCAAAAAGTCATATGCACACTAAAATAGTACCAATCAAACCGTCATCACATACTGCAAAAAAATAGATCCTTCCTAAGACCTATTATGTTATCCTCACAAAGTGACTTCAGACCTGAACTGGTCCTTGAAAATATTTGCTTCTAAACTTCTAAGCCTTCTAACGTCCCCAAAAAATAAAATGGCATTCACAAAATGATCCAAACATTAAGTAGACATATGGGGAATGTAAAGTAATACCTATTTTTGGAGTTATTACTATCTATTATAAAAGTAGAGAAATAAAAATTTGGAAATTTGCATATTTTTCCGAATGTTTGCTAAATTTGGTATTTATTATTTATAAAAATGACATTTTTTGACTCGATTTTACCACTGTCATGAAGTACAATATGTGATGAGAAAACATTCTCAGAATGGCCTGGATAAGTAAAAGCATTTTAAAGTTATTATCACATAAAGTGACACATGTCAGATTTGCTAAACATTTTTTTTCTTTTTCTGACCAGAACAGTTTACCATTTTGCCATTTTAAATGAGCTTTGGCCCAGAGAAGACAGTGGTGTTTCTGGATGGTGTTGACATATGGCTTCTCCCTTGCAAGATACAGCTTGAACTTGTATTTGTGGGTTGCAGACAATGATTTCTGGAAGTGTTCCTGAGCCCATGCAGTGATTTCCAGTATAGAATTATGCCTGATTTTAATGCAGTACCACCTAAGGACCCTTGGATCAGGAGCATCCAACATTTTGTCACCTTACATCGCAAAAAGTGTAATACCAGGCGATGAAAAAGTCATATGTACCCTAAAATAGTACCAATCAAACCGTCATCTCATACCGTAAAAAAATGAGATCCTACCTAAGACAATTGCCCAAAAAATAAAAAACTGTGGCTCTCAGAATATGCAGACACTAAACCATGATTTTTTCAAAAATGCTTTATTATGTAAAACTGAAACACACAACAAAAAAAAGTTTACATATTTGGTATTGTCACGTTCATATCAACCTGCTCTATAAAAATACCACATGATCTAACCTGTCAGATGAACATTTTAAATAACAAAAAATAAAAATGGTGCCAAAACAGCTATTTTTGTTACCTTGCCTCACAAAAAATTTAATATAAAGCAACCAAAAATTATATGTACCCTAAAATAGTACCAACAAAACTGCCACTTCATCCCGTCATTTACAAAATGGGGCAACTTTTTGGGAGTTTCTACTCTAGGGGTGCATCAGAGGTCTTCAAATGTGACATGGCAGCTTAAAATGATCCCAGTGAAATCTACCTTCCAAATGCCATATGGCATTACTTTCCTTCTGCGCCCTGCCGTGTGCCCGTACAGCAGTTTATGACCACATATGGGGTGTTTTTGTGAACTACAGAATCAGGACAATAAATATTGTGTTTTGTTTGGCTGGTAACCCTTGCTTTGTTAGCAGGAAAAAATTCATTAAATTAGAAAATCTGCCAAAAAAGTTAAATTCTGAAATGTCATCTCCATTTTCCATTAATTCTTGTGGTACACCTAAATGGTTAACAAAAATTGTATAATTAGTTTTGAATTCCTTGAGAGGTGTAGTTTCTAAAATGGGGTCATTTTTGGATGGTTTCTATTATTTAAGCCTCACCACAAAGTGACTTCAGACCTGAACTGGTCCTTGAAAAGATTTGCTTCTAAACTTCTAAGCCTTCTAACATCCCCCAAAAATGAAATGGCATTCACAAAATAATCCAAACATTAAGTAGACATATGGGGAATGTAAAGTAATAACAATTTTGGGAGTTATTACTGTCGAGTATAAAAGTAAAGAAATTTAAATTTGGTGAATTTGCATATTTTTCCAAATGTTTGGTAAATTTGGTATTTTTATAAATAAAAATGAAATTTTTTTACTCAATTTTACCACCGTCATAAAGTACAATATGTGACGAGAAAACATTCTCAGAATGGCCTGGATAAGTAAAAGCATTTTAAAGTTATTACCACATAAAGTGACACATGTCAGATTTGCTAAAAATGGCCTGGGCAGAAAAGTGAAAAATGGCCCGGTCCTTAAGGGGTTAAAAACAAAACAAAAACAAATTTATTTTTCATTTTTCTGACCACAGAACAGTTTTCCATTTTGCCATTTTAAATAAGCTTTGGCCCAGAGAAGACAGTGGTGTTTCTGGATGGTGTTAACATATGGCTTCTCCCTTGCAAGATACAGCTTGAATTTCTATTTGTGGGTTGCAGACAATGATTTCTGGAAGTGTTCTTGAGCCCATGCAGTGATTTCCAGTATAGAATTATGCCTGTTTTTAATGCAGTAACACTTAAGGACCCTTGGATCAGGAGCATCCAACACTGATCTTCAGTCTTGTCCCTTATGCACATAGATTTCTCCATATTCTCTGAATCTTTTGATGATATTATGTACTATAGATAGTTTCAAAGTATTCAGAATTTTGCATTAGGAATTCTACATTTCCACACGTTTCACAATTTTTTTATGCAGTTTTTGTAGATTGGTGAACCTCTGCTCATCTTTACTTCTGAGAGACTTTTCCTAACATGCTCTTTTTATACCCAGTAATGTGCCACAGCTAGAGATGAGCAAATGGAATCAGACAAAGTCGAATTTGATCCAAATTTCAAGAAAAATTTGATTATCAACAAATGCGAATTTCCTTGTGCTTCGTGGTAACGAATCTAAATTTTTATTAAAATGGTGGCTACAATGGTGGCTAAACGTGTGAGGACATGGGGCAAGGAACTCTGGGAAGGCAGGCTGACCCATAATGCCATGCATGCAGCCAATTAGCAGCCAGCCAGGCCTGTGATGTCACAGTCATCTTAGAGTCAGACATTTTCAAGCATTCAGAGTGCAGGGACAGATGTGAGAAGGTGCTAGGGACAGTAATTCGAAAAGCCTCATTGTGAAAAAAAACCCTGAAAAAACGATTCATAAGTGCAGGGAAAGGATAGGGAGGAATCATTTCACAGCATCATAGTGCAGGGAGAGACGTCAGAAGGCGCCAGGGACAGTGCTATAGAAAAGCGATTTACAAGTGCAGGGAAAGATTATTTGGGGATCCAAATAGCCATTATACAGCTCTGTCATTCCAGCAATTTGTTCTTGGGGTGCAAGTAATATGTTGAAAAGCCTTTAGTGGCTTATATCTTTTAAAACAAGAAAAATATATATGCAGTTCACTTCTGCAGTTAAATGTGTTGACAGAAAGAAAAAAAATATACGCACTTCACTGGTGCACTTATTTATGACAAAAGCGTTCAGTGGCCTATTTCATTGTAGAAAGAAAAAAATTATGCGCACTTCACTGGTGCAGTTATTTGTGGCAAAAGCATTCAGTGGCCTATTTCAGTACAGAAAAAAAAATACGCACTTCACTGGTGCACTTATTTGTGGCAAAAGCATTTAGTGGTCTATTTTATTATAGAAAGAAAAAAATATACGCACTTCACTCGTGCACTTATTTGTTGTAAAAGCGTTTAGAGGCCTATTTCAGTACAGAAAGAAAAATATATATACGCACTTCACTGGTGCATTTATTTCTGCTAAAAGCGTTTACTGGCCTATTTCATTACAAAAAGAAAAGTATATTCTAAGTTCACTTCTGCAGTCAAATGTCTTGAAAGTGTTTACTGTCCTATTTCAGTACAGAAAGAAAAATATATACTTACTTCACTGGTGCATATATTTCTGCTTAAAGCGTTTACTGGCCTATTTCATTGCAAAAAGAAAAGTATATTCTCAGTTCACTTCTGCAGTCATATGTCTTGAAAGCGTTAACTGGGCTATTTCAGTACAGAAAGAAAAATATATACGCACTTCACTGGTGCATTTATTTCTGCTGAAAGCCTTTACTGGCGTAAAGCGGTACAAAAAGAAAAATACATTCTCTTTTCACGTCGGCGGTTATATGTGTTAAAAGCATGGCTGAGAGTCAGCATGGGTGGCAGCATTGGGAGGTCGGGAGCCAAAACAAGCCCGAGGTAGACCACCTGCTTCGCAGCAGCCTACCTACCCAGGAAGTAGTGGTGCAGGAGTTCACGGAAGTAGTGGCGGTAGCAGTCAGTCAGTGCAGCGGTTATATATATTTTTTTGTATTTCAATGCAAAAAGAAAAATATATTCTCAGTTCACTTTGGCGGTTATTTGTGTTGAAAGTGTTTAGTGGCCGATTTCAGTACAAAAAGAAAAATACATTCTCACTTCACGTCGGCGGCGGTTATTTGTCTTGAAAGCGTTTAGTGGCCTATTTCAGTACAAAAAAATATATATTCTCAGTTCATGTCGGCGGCGGTTATATGTCTTGAAAGCGTTTAGTGGCCTATTTCAGTACAAAAAGAAAAATATATTCTTAGTTCACGTCGGCGGTGGTCATACGTCTCCACCTCCACGCTCTGTCATTGTGCCACTCGGTAGCCTCCTCATACTTCTGCCAACTTCAGTCTCGGTCATTGTGCCACTCAATGGCCTCCTCATACTGCTGCCAACTCCAGACTCTGTCATTGTGCCACTCTGTGGCCTCCTCATGCTGCTGCCACCTCCACAATCTCTTGTCGTCATGCTACTCTGGCCTCCTCATGCTGCTAACACCTCCACATTTTGTCTTCGTGCCACTTTGTGACCTCCTCATGCTGCTGCCATCTCCACAATCTCTGGTTGTTGTGCTACTCTGTGGCCTCCTGATGCTGCCTCCATCTCCAGACTCAGTCATTGTGCCACTCGGAGGCCTCCTCCTGATGCTGCTGCTGCCACCAACTCCAGACTCTGTCATTGGGCCACTCTGTGGTCTCCTCATGCTTCTGCCAACTCAAGACTCTGTCCTTGTGCCACTTGGTAACCTCCTCATACTGCTGCCAACTCCAGACTTTGTTATTGTACCACTCGGTGGCCTCCTCATACTGCTGCCAACTCCAGACTCTGTCATTGTGCCACTCTGCCACCTCCACAACCTTTCGTCATCGTACCACTCTGTGGTATACTGATGCTGCCGCCACCTCCAGACTCCGTCATTGGGCCACTCTTTGGTCTCATCATGCTTCTTCCACCTCACCAATATGTCATAGGGCCACTCTGTGGACTTCTCATGCTGTTACCACCCGACCCACTTCATGACTGGACCACTATTTTGCCTTTCGGCCTGGCTAACATCATGATTTATTTGCCCTTTCTTCTGATTTGTGATCCTGTCTGTGTACTAGCTGTAAGGCCTGTATGGCCTCATCAGAATTGGCTTATGATTTGGTAGCCAAAAGCAGGAGTGGGTACAAAACACAGAAGACATGCAAATATTCCATTCACGTGTCATCTCTGTTTTAGATCCACTCCTGTCTTTTTTTGGCATTAGCAATACTGATGGATTATTAAGCAAATGCTGACTGAGTGAAGGTGTATGCTCCACAGACAGGATCTGTTTTTTGTGGGTTATTGTTCTGACGGATCAGAGGAAGGGAAAATTAATCAGTGACGTCAACACAAACTTATTGCTACATCCTCTCCACTCTGTCCGGGGGGCTCTACTTGTATACACGTTTAATAAAACAGGTTCTGTAGACATCTATGTGGAATCAGCTGGCGATGGTGTAAAAGGAGTGCGCTTCTTCTTGGCGCCAACATCGACCTGTAAGGTTGAGTTCATTCCTGAGTTATTTGGTCCGTTTTGGCCCTGTGACTCCCCTACTAAGTGAAGTGTGCAGTGATACTAAGAGCGAAACCTGTCATCTGCATGTTATACAGTGTTATTTCACTAACACAGCAGACTCCCTATGCGTGTTACTACAAGGCACAGTGTTCTACACAACTATAAAGGATCTCAGCAGCCAGGAAATAGCCATTTTTTAACGTAATTCACTGCAAATATATTCGGATCAAACCAAATTTTTCCAGAAAAATTCGGCGAATCTGTGAATCGAATTTTAAAAAAATTTGCTCTTCTCTAGACACAGCGTCCCAACTTTTTGGGAATTGGGGATCAGACAGGTTGGATTTTAACATGTTTGACCCTTCTTTTTTCACAGGAAATAACAGTATTCAAGAAGTATAGGAGATAGAGTTTGAATATTTGTTCAGAGAGGACTTTAACCAGTTAGTAGAGATGTGTGGATTTAAAAAATAATTTATTATGGGTCAAATTCGGTCAAGATAAAAAAATGCCCCAATTACCCTGAAAAGTATTGTATGACGCTCTGAGGTCTCATAGGAATGCATACAACCCCTTTCAAGCTCTTTAATGCCAAGACAGCATTAGTAATGACAGAGTGACAGCAACATTCTGTGTATGGCTATGGGTGATTGATAGGTGCTGGTGGTAACAAGCAGCCTGTTTAATAACACACTGCTTTTGGATTTTTCTGAATTAAAAAATGATCCAAAAATTATCCTTTTTGGTAGCAAATGCTTTCTTCTCTGTCTTCTGACTTGTAAAATAGTGGCTGCCATTTTGAGTGATGTGTGCTGGATGAATCAAAAAAGCTTCGAATTCACAGAAATTAGAATATTTGGGGAAATTTGTAATCTGATCTGACCTCAACCGGATAAGTTCATTGTCAGTCAAACGTGGAGAGGAGATCCCATGAAATAGCAGAGATCACAGCAGACATGGGATCAAGAAGAAAGCTAAGGTAATGTAGTCTAATAGTATTGGAAGGGGTGAAATGCTAATAAATGTCTTAGGAATGCTCATTAGCGTTTATCTGGTGGTGGAAAAGTGCTGGCGAAAGAGCGAAACGATTGTTCATCTGGTAATTTCATTATTCATGCAGTCACAAAAATCATCATTTGCTGTCAGCAGATTATGCGGTGTAATCAGCATCTGCTGCTGGCAAACAATGAGTCTGTATAGGGATGAGTAATGGAATTAGGGATCACTTCTCCCCATACTGTCGAGCAGGAGACTGCCGGGAAGAAACGCTTCATTCTTGACAATCACCTGCAGAATTGGCCGGTGTACACGGGCCTTTAGTCTAATTATGATTAAAATCTGTATTTTGCCATTAAATAATACGTTTTTTTTAGGGATAATTTAGTTAACTGATAAGGTTGTCTAGGAAAATAACATTCACGCTATGCTTTGTTACTGAAAACTGTATAGATTGATGACAATACTTGATAGATTAATTCTGTACCTAGGATACTAGATTTATGGTAACACCACCTTATATATAGAATTATTGTGGGGATTTGCTCTGGTAGACAGGCTAGCGGACGCAGTATAGAGGCAATCACAAAGTCTTTAACTAAAACAGTTCAGTGTTTTATTCACACATAAGGAAAAACAAAAAGTGACATTTTGCAGTCTAGGTGTTTGTTCACACCATGAAAAGTCCACAGAACAAAAACCTTCACATGGTTTGCAGTTTCTCCACCTGTGGTCCACAGCAGGCTTTAAGGGACCTGTTTCTCATGCATGCGGCTCCCAGCCCTTTTGCACGGCACATGTTTTCAGATCCGAAAAACACCCAGGGACTGACAGGGCTCCACTGTCAGAGAGGGGTAATCCACACACAGCTGAGACTGCTGGCTCTGTTTGATATAGGCCAGTAAAGACCCGGCCTGGAGCGTGGGGAGCAGCCACCCACCCAGCACTTTGGCTACTCCCAGTAAGAGCCGGCCCGGATCAGCTTACAGCCATACTAAAATAGCAACATGTCAACCAGCACTAGCTGCCGCTGACACTTTAAAATACCGGCTCTTACTTCACTGAGGCCAGGAACCTCGGTGACACATACCTTCTGTCAACGACGGACCCTTGCGCCTTCCTACACTATGTAAAAGTTGATGCCTTGCTTACAGAGATATTATAATAAAGACATAGAGAGAATGTATCATTTTTGTGCACCAACTAATGTAAAAAAATAAAAATAAATCACAATTTTTGGTATAAGTGCCATTTTGCACCAAAACGTTGGTTGGGTGTAGGTGGGGGAAGCATGATTCCTTAGATCTGACTCATTTAACAACATGTGTGTCAGATAACTGGCACACATTAGACCAGAAATATTTGCCATCTGCCTTACTTCTAAAATTTCTATTTCTTTTTCTGGCACACCAGAATAACTATATTAGGGCTTGTTCACCGTTGCCCCTCCGTGCCCACTCTGTGGTCCACAAATTGTGGTCCGCAATGCACGGGAACCGGCCGTGGGGTTGCCACATGTGGATTGTGACCCCATTCATTTGAATAGGCTCTGTGATCCGTCCGTTCTGCAAAAAGATAGAGCAAGTTCTATCTTTTTGCAGTGCAGAGGCACGGAATGGAACCCATGGAAGCACTCCATAGTGCTTGCGTAGGGTTCCATTCCGTTCGGCACCGCATCTCCGGATTTTTGGATCCATCCAAGTGAATGGGTCCGCATCCGCAGCCGATGCCCCGTGTATTGCAGACCCGCCATATGCGAGCCGTAATACGGCAACGGAGGGGCAACGGTTGTGTTAACAAGCCCTTAATAATAATTCTGCGCAACCTATGCCAGGGGGGTTTGCTGTTAAGAATGGTCAATACATTTCCCTATAGTGTTAATGATCTAGTTGGCTGTATGTACAATATGTTTGATAAATGTGTAATGTGATAAATGTAATAAATGTAATCTCTAATGCAAGTCTTTACTGATTGTATTACTTATTTCTACCATTAGACTATGCTCAGACTTCTAATGTAATGTTTATGCTGGACTACATTTTACAGCTGCTGCCAAATTACTTGAAAATATTGTTCCTGGTAAATAGAGATCAAGTATGTTTTCGTTTAAACAGATGCCATACAGTATAATTTATTTAAGGTGCTTTTATGTAAAAATGCCACTGCAGTTTTTGATGCCGATTTTTTGGATCCAAACACCGGTCGGTGTTTGGTCAGTGATTTCCATCAGTGATTATGAGCCAAAACCAGGAGTGGAGGCTAGACAAAGATAAGGTATAATGGAAAGATTTGTACCTGTTCTGTGTTTTTATCCCACATCTGGTTTTGTAGCTGTATCTGAAATTGCAAGATAGCTTTTAGGGTTACAACTATATTCTCATGGATCCAACTAAAACTAAAAATTCCCCACTGGGGACTGAATTGTATGAAGTTAGTAGGATAATTTAAAGTAAATGTCTTAATCAGAGTTCAGAATCTCTGAATATATGAACAAGAACACAAACAATTGCATACATCAGTGTTGATATTTAGGCCACTTAGTCCTATCGTATGATATATAGGACCTGTGTAAAAAATAACCTGAGGGTCTTCTTCATAAATCTTGCAAAGAGTTATTTTTTTTAACATAATCTAGGGGTTGTAACAGCATGAAGGGATCTTCTAACGAGGGGATGGACTTTGTCCAGTTAACCAATCCAGCTGTTATCTGATAGTAGTCTACCTCAGGGAGAAACAGTTCATGTAATGGGGATATGCAGTCTCATGAGGGCCAAGGATGCTTGAGGACCTCATGTAGAGTGTTGTTCTAGTCCCCAGTAAAATGCTTAGATAGGACCTTGGAGACATAGCTGCAGTTTGACTGGTTTGAATAGTGTGCCCTAAGTTTGTCAATATGTATACAGTGTTTTTTAAACCTACAGTTGTATAGCCCAAATTTCTGTACTGCATAAACTTATGTTGTACATAACAATGGGGGAGATATACTAAGCTAAATGTGCCACAATTTTGGTTTAATTTCCCCCAAAAAATTGATGTACTGTAACTGTACATATTTTGCACCATATTTATGATGTGTATATATACTATTGGTGTCTTTCTCAATAAGGTACATTCCTTAGAAGAAGAAAAAAAATATTTCTCTAAGTAAGGCAACCAATAGGTGTAAAGTTAGACAATAGTCTCTAGTCCTGCAACACATTTGTCATCCAGGCTAGGCCAGTTTTTTTTTTACAGTTTTATTATCATTATTTTTCCAGTTTGGGCTCTGTCTGTTCCCTGTTTGAAGGAGACACGCCACTCATACAAGCGATGTGTCCTGATACTCTGCACCACCACCACAATGTATGTACAAATGAATGTAGTGGCAGTGCAGGATAGCATTGACGGGGACACAGTGCTTGCATGGAGTCGTGTGGTTCCTTCAGATTGCTGATTAGTGGAGGTGCCAGGTGTCAGACCCCCACCGATCTGATACTGGGGTCATCAATATCATAAGGGACTGACAACACCTTCGACTTATGTAAGATACTCCTATAGGGGTGGTTCTTTGCTAAATTACAGCCACCCTTTATTTAAGGGGCAGGGCTAGAAAACTCTGTTTGCTTGCTACATCTAAGGAGGCAGCGCTATAAGAGGATAAAGTCAAACATGGGAAGATGATGCATCAGTGAATTGCCTGCAATACACTGTCATATGACCAATGCCTGAGGGAGCAGATAGAGCCCAAACTGGAAAACAGTTATCATTAGTAAGTAGCTAGTTTTATGGATCATGGTTATATATTTTTATATGACTGCACAACCCCTTTCACTAACTTATTTTGAGCTTCAGTCTCTTTATATATAATAAACTCCATACTTTCATTTTACACATACCTCCACTGCAGTTATTAATCTTTACATTTTTTATTATTTACATAAGTCTGGATAATGAAATGATTTACAGTACATATGTGCAATGCAGGAAAAACAAGTTTAGGTTACCCTAATCAAATAATGTGTATTAGACATTGTGTGAAAATGTCAAAGTATTACAGTAAGGTGAGTCATTATGTTCAATATGTCATCGTGTATTTTTTATGTCATTCTTATTCTTATTTTTTAGTGGTTTTCTAGCATATTATTTAGAAGAAAGTTCTCCTACTGCATGTTGCTTAACCCTGAGGTCTTCATACTATGAAAAGTTATCCGTTTCCTTAAAGACTTATAGTAGAGATTCTAGGGATTATGATTGTCCATGTCCTGGAGTTTGACATTAAGTTCAAGTAGAATGCAATTAAACATCTTACCCTGCGGTTATTAGGAATCTCTGAATAAGACCACTTTGATTGTGGCTTTACTAGTTGGGTGGTCTTTACAAAAATATCCCCGGATTTAATAGTGTGTTCATTTTATTGAAGATACAACACTTAACACTCCCTATATTATTGTAACTTTAAAAAGTACAGCACATCCCTGGAATGGAGCTGTATTGCAGTACCTAGCAGAGCAGGTGGGGTGAGGGAAAAAGCCAAAAAGACCTTGGTTCGTTCCTAGTTGAGACGGGCATATGCCATAACATTATAGATGGGAACACCCCTTGAACTTTTTGTGCAGTGGACCTCAGTTAGTTTGGCAAAAGCTTTCAGAATAGTTTTAATTTTATCATTACAAGATACAGGTAATTTCTATTGGTGATATATTCCATACTATTACTTACACTCATAATCTAAAGAATTATAAAACTGCAGTCAGAGATTTTAATCATCCAAGTTTTAGACACCTAGGCATGTCTTCATGAACATCTTGGGGAACCATGGGGCTCAACCTAGAGCCTGATTGAATGCATTCATATTAAGGAACCAGTAACCAGGCTGCTGTTCTATTGCTCCTTATTAACTGTAGACATAACAGGAAAGGGCTTCTTTATGTAACAAAGTACTCCCATGTAATCAGCCGATAACTCAGCAGCCTCAAGATCTAATGAGCTTCCCCAGCTGCTGTGTTGGTCCTAATACTTTTATTACTTGTAAATGAGATATAAATTCATTTGTTAAGAATGTAATCTTGAGCATTTTGAAACTTTTCATTGTATTTTCACCATGTAAGGCTGCATGCTTACATACATGATGACTAAATGTGTAAACATAATAATTCTTTGGTAAAATGCAATTTCATCTTTATAGGTTTGTGAGTCACTTTATAGGTTTGTGAGTTTTACGGTGCTTGTTTCATCTTCATGTTAAAATGCTAATAAACATTCATAAAAACCTACCACCTCATTTAAAGGAAGTCATAGTTTCCTACATTAGATGACTATTGTTAAACCTATTAACTTCTGCTTTTCAGAATGACTATCAATGTCTTACTATATGGTCACTAAATACGGTTAAAAATGGTACATATTAGAGGAGAAAAAGTAGCCCAAACTGTAACCAGTCAATGCACCATTAATGACCAGAAGCATTGACTGGAAGTGCACCTGTCAGTCCTAAGCATTGTCAGTCATTAAAAAGCTTGACCTACCAATACATATTTTATGGTTCTGTTACATAACATTTTTTCCCTTGAAATCACTTAAAGTTTGATGTTACATACTTGTCATGATTAGAGTTGAGCGAACACCTGGATGTTCGGGTTCGAGAAGTTCGGCCGAACTTCCCGAAAATGTTCGGGTTCGGGATCCGAACCCGATCCGAACTTCGTCCCGAACCCGAACCCCATTGAAGTCAATGGGGACCCGAACTTTTCGGCACTAAAAAGGCTGTAAAACAGCCCAGGAAAGGGCTAGAGGGCTGCAAAAGGCAGCAACATGTAGGTAAATCCCCTGCAAACAAATGTGGATAGGGAAATGAATTAAAATAAAAATTAAATAAATAAAAATTAACCAAAATCAATTGGAGAGAGGTCCCATAGCAGAGAATCTGGCTTCCCGTCACCCACCACTGGAACAGTCCATTCTCAGATATTTAGGCCCCGGAACCCAGGCAGAGGAGAGAGGTCCCGTAACAGAGAATCGGGCTTCATGTCAGCAGAGAATTAGTCTGCATGTCATAGCAGAGAATGAGGCTTCACGTCAGCCACCACTGCAACAGTCCATTGGCATATATTTAGGCCCAGCACCCAGGCAGAGGAGAGAGGTCCCGTAACAGACAATCTGGCTTCATGTCAGCAGAGAATCAGTCTGCATGTCATAGCAGAGAATCAGGCTTCACGTCACCCACCACTGCAACAGTCCATTGTCATCAATTTAGGCCCAGCACCCAGGCAGAGGAGAGAGGTCCCGTAACAGAGGATCTGGCTTCATGTCAGCAGAGAATTAGTCTGCATGTCATAGCAGAGAATGAGGCTTCACGTCAGCCACCACTGCAACAGTCCATTGGCATATATTTAGGCCCAGCACACAGGCAGAGGAGAGAGGTCCCGTAACAGACAATCTGGCTTCATGTCAGCAGAGAATCAGTCTGCATGTCATAGCAGAGAATCAGGCTTCACGTCACCCACCACTGCAACAGTCCATTGTCATAAATTTAGGCCCAGCACCCAGGCAGAGGAGAGAGGTCCCCTAACAGACAATCTGGCTTCATGTCAGCAGAGAATTAGTCTGCATGTCATAGCAGAGAATGAGGCTTCACGTCACCCACCACTGTAAGAGTCCATTTTCATAAGTTTAGGCCCAGCACCCAGGCAGAGGAGAGAGGTCCCGTAACAGAGGATCTGGCTTCATGTCAGCAGAGAATCAGTCTTCATGTCATAGCAGAGAATCAGGCTTCACGTCAGCCACCACTGTAAGAGTCCATTTTCATAAGTTTAGGCCCAGCACCCAGGCAGAGGAGAGAGGTCCCGTAACAGACAATCTGGCTTCATGTCAGCAGAGAATTAGTCTGCATGTCATAGCAGAGAATGAGGCTTCACGTCAGCCACCACTGCAACAGTCCATTGGCATATATTTAGGCCCAGCACCCAGGCACAGGAGAGAGGACCCGTAACAGAAAATCTGGCTTCATGTCAGCAGAGAATCAGTCTTCATGTCATAGCAGAGAATCAGGCTTCGTGTCACCCACCACTGTAAGAGTCCATTTTCATAAGTTTAGGCCCAGCACCCAGGCAGAGGAGAGAGGTCCCGTAACAGACAATCTGGCTTCATGTCAGCAGATAATTAGTCTGCATGTCATAGCAGAGAATGAGGCTTCACGTCAGCCACCACTGCAACAGTCCATTGGCATATATTTAGGCCCAGCACCCAGGCAGAGGAGAGAGGTCCCGTAATAGACAATCTGGCTTCATGTCAGCAGAGAATCAGTCTGCATGTCATAGCAGAGAATGAGGCTTCACGTCAGCCACCACTGCAACAGTCCATTGGCATATATTTAGGCCCAGCACCCAGGCAGAGGAGAGAGGTCCCGTAACAGACAATCTGGCTTCATGTCAGCAGAGAATCAGTCTTCATGTCATAGCAGAGAATCAGGCTTCACGTCACCCACCACTGTAAGAGTCCATTTTCATAAGTTTAGGCCCAGCACCCAGGCAGAGGAGAGAGGTCCCGTAACAGACAATCTGGCTTCATGTCAGCAGAGAATTAGTCTGCATGTCATAGCAGAGAATGAGGCTTCACGTCAGCCACCACTGCAACAGTCCATTGGCATATATTTAGGCCCAGCACCCAGGCAGAGGAGAGAGGTCCCGTAACAGACAATCTGGCTTCATGTCAGCAGAGAATCAGTCTTCATGTCATAGCAGAGAATCAGGCTTCACGTCACCCACCACTGTAAGAGTCCATTTTCATAAGTTTAGGCCCAGCACCCAGGCAGAGGAGAGAGGTCCCGTAACAGACAATCTGACTTCATGTCAGCAGAGAATTAGTCTGCATGTCATAGCAGAGAATGAGGCTTCACGTCAGCCACCACTGCAACAGTCCATTGGCATATATTTAGGCCCAGCACCCAGGCAGAGGAGAGAGGTCCCGTAACAGACAATCTGGCTTCATGTCAGCAGAGAATCAGTCTGCATGTCATAGCAGAGAATGAGGCTTCACGTCAGCCACCCCTGCAACAGTCCATTGGCATATATTTAGGCCCAGCACACAGGCAGAGGAGAGAGGTCCCGTAACAGACAATCTGGCTTCATGTCAGCAGAGAATTAGTCTGCATGTCATAGCAGAGAATGAGGCTTCACGTCAGCCACCACTGCAACAGTCCATTGGCATATATTTAGGCCCAGCACCCAGGCAGAGGAGAGAGGTCCCGTAACAGACAATCTGGCTTCATGTCAGCAGAGAATTAGTCTGCATGTCATAGCAGAGAATGAGGCTTCACGTCACCCACCACTGTAAGAGTCCATTTTCATAAGTTTAGGCCCAGCACCCAGGCAGAGGAGAGAGGTCCCGTAACAGAGGATCTGGCTTCATGTCAGCAGAGAATTAGTCTGCATGTCATAGCAGAGAATGAGGCTTCACGTCAGCCACCACTGCAACAGTCCATTGGCATATATTTAGGCCCAGCACCCAGGCAGAGGAGAGAGGTCCCGTAACAGACAATCTGGCTTCATGTCAGCAGAGAATCAGTCTTCATATCATAGCAGAGAATCATGCTTCACGTCACCCAACACTGGAACAGTCCATTGTCAGATATTTAGGCCCAGGCACCCAGGCAGAGGAGAGAGGTCCCAGAACAGAGAATCTGGCTTCATGTCAGCAGAGAATCAGTCTTCATGTCATAGCAGAGAATCAGGCTTCACGTCACCCACCAGTGTAACAGTCCATTGTCATAAATTTAGGCCCCGGCACCCAGGCAGAGGAGAGAGGTCCCGTAACAAAGAATCTGGCTTCATGTCAGCAGAGAATCAGTCTTCATGTCAGATCAGAGAATCATGCTTCACGTCACCCAAAACTGGAACATTCCATCGTCATATATTCAGGCCCCGGCACCCAGACAGAGGAGAGGTTCATTCAACTTTGGGTTGCCCCGCAATATAATGGTAAAATGAAAATAAAAATAGGATTGAATGAGGAAGTGCCCTGGAGTCCAATAATATATGGTTAAGGGGAGGTAGTTAATGTCTAATCTGGACAAGGGACGGACAGATCCTGTGGGATCCATGCCTGGTTCATTTTTATGAACGTCAGCTTGTCCACATTGGCTGTAGACAGGCGGCTGCGTTTGTCTGTAATGACGCCCCCTGCCGTGCTGAATACACGTTCAGACAAAACGCTGGCCGCCGGGCAGGCCAGCACCTCCAAGGCATAAAAGGCTAGCTCTGGCCACGTGGACAATTTAGAGACCCAGAAGTTGAATGGGGCCGAACCATCAGTCAGTACGTGGAGGGGTGTGCACATGTACTGTTCCACCATGTTAGTGAAATGTTGCCTCCTGCTAACACGTTGCGTATCAGGTGGTGGTGCAGTTAGCTGTGGCGTGTTGACAAAAGTTTTCCACATCTCTGCCATGCTAACCCTGCCCTCAGAGGAGCTGGCATTGACACAGCTGCCTTGGCGACCTCTTGCTCCTCCTCTGCCTTGGCCTTGGGCTTCCACTTGTTCCCCTGTGACATTTGGGAATGCTCTCAGTAGCGCGTCTACCAACGTGCGCTTGTACTCGCGCATCTTCCTATCACGCTCCAGTGCAGGAAGTAAGGTGGGCACATTGTCTTTGTAGCGTGGATCCAGCAGGGTGGCAACCCAGTAGTCCGCACAGGTTAAAATGTGGGCAACTCTGCTGTCGTTGCGCAGGCACTGCAGCATGTAGTCGCTCATGTGTGCCAGGCTGCCCAGGGGTAAGGACAAGCTGTCCTCTGTGGGAGGCGTATCGTCATCGTCCTGCCTTTCCCCCCAGCCACGCACCAGTGATGGACCCGAGCTGCGTTGGGTGCCACCCCGCTGTGACCATGCTTCATCCTCATCCTCCTCCACCTCCTCCTCATCCTCGTCCTCCTCGTCCTCCAGTAGTGGGCCCTGGCTGGCCACATTTGTACCTGGCCTCTGCTGTTGCCAAAAACCTCCCTCTGAGTCACTTCGAAGAGACTGGCCTAAAAGTGCTAAAAATGACCCCTCTTCCTCCTCCTCCTCCTCCTGGGCCACCTCCTCTTCCATCATCGCCCTAAGTGTTTTCTCAAGGAGACATAGAAGTGGTATTGTAACGCTGATAACGGCGTCATCGCCACTGGCCATGTTGGTGGAGTACTCGAAATAGCGCAACAGGGCACACAGGTCTCGCATGGAGGCCCAGTCATTGGTGGTGAAGTGGTGCTGTTCTGTAGTGCGACTGACCCATGCGTGCTGCAGCTGAAACTCCACTATGACCTGCTGCTGCTCGCACAGTCTGTCCAGCATGTGCAAGGTGGAGTTCCACCTGGTGGGCACGTCGCATATGAGGCGGTGAGCGGGAAGGCCGAAGTTACGCTGTAGCGCAGACAGGCGAGCAGCGGCAGGATGTGAACGCCGGAAGCGCGAACAGATGGCCCGCACTTTATGCAGCAGCTCTGACATGTCGGGGTAGTTGTGTATGAACTTCTGCACCACCAAATTCAGCACATGCGCCAAGCAAGGGATGTGCGTCAAATTGGCTAGTCCCAGAGCTGCAACGAGATTTCGCCCATTATCACACACCACCAGGCCGGGCTTGAGGCTCACCGGCAGTAACCACTCGTCGGTCTGTTGTTCTATACCCCGCCACAACTCCTGTGCGGTGAGGGGCCTGTCCCCCAAACATATGAGTTTCAGAATGGCCTGCTGACGTTTACCCCGGGCTGTGCTGAAGTTGGTGGTGAAGGTGTGTAGCTGACTGGATGAGCAGGTGGAAGAAGAGGAGGAGGAAGCCGAGAAGGAGGAGGTGGCAACAGGAGGCAAAGAATGTTGCCCTGCGATCCTTGGCGGCGGAAGGACGTGCGCCAAACAGCTCTCCGCCTGGGGCCCAGCTGCCACTACATTTACCCAGTGTGCAGTTAGGGAGATATAGCGTCCCTGGCCGTGCTTACTGGTCCACGTATCTGTGGTTAGGTGGACCTTGTTACAGATGGCGTTGCGCAGTGCACACTTGATTTTATCGGATACTTGGTTGTGCAGGGAAGGCACGGCTCTCTTGGAGAAGTAGTGGCGGCTGGGAACAACATACTGTGGGACAGCAAGCGACATGAGCTGTTTGAAGCTGTCTGTGTCCACCAGCCTAAATGACAGCATTTCATAGGCCAGTAGTTTAGAAATGCTGGCATTCAGGGCCAGGGATCGAGGGTGGCTAGGTGGGAATTTACGCTTTCTCTCAAATGTTTGTGAGATGGAGAGCTGAACGCTGCCGTGTGACATGGTTGAGACGCTTGGTGACGGAGGTGGTGGTGGTGGTGTTGGTGGTACATCCCCTGTTTGCTGGGCGGCAGGTGCCAACGTTCCTCCAGAGGCGGAGGAAGAGGCCGAGGCGGCAGCAGCAGAAGAGGCCGAGGAGGCAGCAGCAGAAGAGGTAGCAGGGGGAGCCTGAGTGACTTCCTTGGTTTTAAGGTGTTTACTCCACTGCAGTTCATGCTTTGCATGCAGGTGCCTGGTCATGCAGGTTGTGCTCAGGTTCAGAACGTTAATGCCTCGCTTCAGGCTCTGATGGCACAGCGTGCAAACTACTCGGGTCTTGTCGTCAGCACATTGTTTGAAGAAGTGCCATGCCAGGGAACTCCTTGAAGCTGCCTTTGGGGTGCTCGGTCCCAGATGGCGGCGGTCAGTAGCAGGCGGAGTCTCTTGGCGGCGGGTGTTCTGCTTTTGCCCACTGCTCCCTCTTTTGCTACGCTGTTGGCTCGGTCTCACCACTGCCTCTTCCTCCGAACTGTGAAAGTCAGTGGCACGACCTTCATTCCATGTGGGGTCTAGGACCTCATCGTCCTCTGCATCGTCTTCCACCCAGTCTTGATCCCTGACCTCCTGTTCAGTCTGCACACTGCAGAAAGACGCAGCAGTTGGCACCTGTGTTTCGTCATCATCAGAGACATGCTGAGGTGGTATTCCCATGTCCTCATCATCAGGAAACATAAGTGGTTGTGCGTCAGTGCATTCTATGTCTTTCACCGCTGGGGAAGGGCTAGGTGGATGCCCTTGGGAAACCCTGCCAGCGGAGTCTTCAAACAGCATAAGAGACTGCTGCATAACTTGAGGCTGAGACAGTTTCCCTGGTATGCATGGGGGTGATGTGACAGACTGATGGGGTTGGTTTTCAGGCGCCATCTGTGCGCTTTCTGCAGAAGACTGGGTGGGAGATAATGTGAACGTGCTGGATCCACTGTCGGCCACCCAATTGACTAATGCCTGTACCTGCTCAGGCCTTACCATCCTTAGAACGGCATTGGGCCCCACCATATATCGCTGTAAATTCTGGCGGCTACTGGGACCTGAGGTAGTTGGTACACTAGGACGTGTGGATGTGGCAGAACGGCCACGTCCTCTCCCAGCACCAGAGGGTCCACTAACACCACCACGACCATGTCCACGTCCGCGTCCCTTACTAGATGTTTTCCTCATTGTTATGGTTCACCACAACAACAAAAATATTATTTGGCCCAATGTATTGTATTCAAATTCAGCGGGATATAAATTTGAGGCCTAGTATTTAGGCGCTGGGTGACCGGTATGGATTTACTAACAGAATTGGACTTGGAAATGCACAGTAGCGTGTGTGTGAAGTTATTCTGAATGACCCTATGTGCACCTTGAATATTATATACCCTTTTAGGGATAGATTTCAAATAGCTCTGATATAGCAGAAACCACTAAATTATGAAATTGCTAAATTGGGAATTGTATTTCAACCCAGAACAAAAAATTTGCTTTTACGGACACTAAATAACTTTCCCAGCCATAACAGGACAGCGGTAACGAGAGATTTAGCGGGATATAAATTTGAGGCCTAGTATTTAGGCGCTGGGTGACCGGTATGGATTTACTAACAGAATTAGACTTGGAAATGCACAGTAGCGTGTGTGTGAAGTTATTCTGAATGACCCTATGTGCACCTTGAATATTATATACCCTTTTAGGGATAGATTTCAAATAGCTCTGATATAGCAGAAACCACTAAATTATGAAATTGCTAAATTGGGAATTGTATTTCAACCCTGAACAAAAAATGTGCTTTGACGGACACTAAATAACTTTCCCAGCCACAACAGGACAGCGGTAACGAGAGATTTAGCGGGATATAAATTTAAGGCCTAGTATTTAGGCGCTGGGTGACCGGTATGGATTTACTAACAGAATTGGACTTGGAAATGCACAGTAGCATGTGTGTGAAGTTATTCTGAATGACCCTATGTGCACCTTGAATATTATATACCCTTTTAGGGATAGATTTCAAATAGCTCTGATATAGCAGAAACCACTAAATTATGAAATTGCTAAATTGGGAATTGTATTTCAACCCAGAACAAAAAATGTGCTTTGACGGACACTAAATAACTTTCCCAGCCACAACAGGACAGCGGTAACGAGAGATTTAGCGGGATATAAATTTGAGGCCTAGTATTTAGGCGCTGGGTGACCGGTATGGATTTACTAACAGAATTGGACTTGGAAATGCACAGTAGCGTGTGTGTGAAGTTATTCTGAATGACCCTATGTGCACCTTGAATATTATATACCCTTTTAGGGATAGATTTCAAATAGCTCTGATATAGCAGGAACCACTAAATTATGAAATTGCTAAATTGGGAATTGTATTTCAACCCTGAACAAAAAATGTGCTTTGACGGACACTAAATAACTTTCCCAGCCACAACAGGACAGCGGTAACGAGAGATTTAGCGGGATATAAATTTGAGGCCTAGTATTTAGGCGCTGGGTGACCGGTATGGATTTACTAACAGAATTGGACTTGGAAATGCACAGTAGCGTGTGTGTGAAGTTATTCTGAATGACCCTATGTGCACCTTGAATATTATATACCCTTTTAGGGATAGATTTCAAATAGCTCTGATATAGCAGGAACCACTAAATTATGAAATTGCTAAATTGGGAATTGTATTTCAACCCTGAACAAAAAATGTGCTTTGACGGACACTAAATAACTTTCCCAGCCACAACAGGACAGCGGTAACGAGAGATTTAGCGGGATATAAATTTGAGGCCTAGTATTTAGGCGCTGGGTGACCGGTATGGATTTACTAACAGAATTGGACTTGGAAGTGCACAGTAGCGTGTGTGTGAAGTTATTCTGAATCACCCTATGTGCACCTTGAATATTATATACCCTTTTAGGGATAGATTTCAAATAGCTCTGATATAGCAGAAACCACTAAATTATGAAATTGCTAAATTGGGAATTGTATTTCAACCCAGAACAAAAAATGTGCTTTGACGGACACTAAATAACTTTCCCAGCCACAACAGGACAGCGGTAACGAGAGATTTAGCGGGATATAAATTTGAGGCCTAGTATTTAGGCGCTGGGTGACCGGTATGGATTTACTAACAGAATTGGACTTGGAAATGCACAGTAGCGTGTGTGTGAAGTTATTCTGAATGACCCTATGTGCACCTTGAATATTATATACCCTTTTAGGGATAGATTTCAAATAGCTCTGATATAGCAGGAACCACTAAATTATGAAATTGCTAAATTGTGAATTGTATTTCAACCCTGAACAAAAAATGTGCTTTGACAGACACTAAATAACTTGCCCAGCCACAACAGTACAGCGGTAACGACAGATTTAGCGGGATATAAATTTGAGGCCTAGTATTTAGGCGCTGGGTGACCGGTATGGATTTAGTGACAGAATTAGACTGGGATATGGCCAAAAAATAACCACACTATTGCTGGTTAAATGCACTTGGTGACAGGCGCAGCTTGCCCCTGATGTAGTATATGGCCAAAAAATGAACAGACTATTGCTGGTTAAATGCACTTGGTGTCACAGCTTGACCAACCACACTACTGAGGGTTAAATGCACTTGGTGACGGGCGCAGCTTGCCCCTGATGTAGTATATGGCCAAAAAATGAACAGACTATTGCTGGTTAAATGCACTTGGTGTCACAGCTTGACCAACCACACTACTGAGGGTTAAATGCACTTGGTGACGGGCGCAGCTTGCCCCTGATGTAGTATATGGCCAAAAAATGAACAGACTATTGCTGGTTAAATGCACTTGGTGTCACAGCTTGACCAACCACACTACTGAGGGTTAAATGCACTTGGTGACGGGCGCAGCTTGCCCCTGATGTAGTATATGGCCAAAAAATGAACAGACTATTGCTGGTTAAATGCACTTGGTGACGGGCGCAGCTTGCCCCTGATTTAGTATTTGGCCAAAAAATGAACAGACTATTGCTGGTTAAATGCACTTGGTGTGATAGCTTGACCAACCACACTACTGAGGGTTAAATGCACTTGGTGACGGGCGCAGCTTGCCCCTGATGTAGTATATGGCCAAAAAATGAACAGACTATTGCTGGTTAAATGCACTTGGTGTCACAGCTTGACCAACCACACTACTGAGGGTTAAATGCACTTGGTGACGGGCGCAGCTTGCCCCTGATGTAGTATATGGCCAAAAAATGAACAGACTATTGCTGGTTAAATGCACTTGGTGACGGGCGCAGCTTGCCCCTGATTTAGTATATGGCCAAAAAATGAACAGGCTATTGCTGGTTAAATGCACTTGGTGTGATAGCTTGACCAACCACACTACTGAGGGTTAAATGCACTTGGTGACGGGCGCAGCTTGCCCCTGATGTAGTATATGGCCAAAAAATAAACAGACTATTGCTGGTTAAATGCACTTGGTGTGACAGCTTCACCCTGATGTAGGCTTTAGCCAAAAAACAACCACACCATTGAGGGTTAAATGCACTTGGTGACAGGCGCAGCTTGCCCCTGATGTAGTATATGGCCAAAAAATAAACAGACTATTGCTGGTTAAATGCACTTGGTGTGACAGCTTCACCCTGATGTAGGCTTTAGCCAAAAAACAACCACACCATTGAGGGTTAAATGCACTTGGTCGCAGCTTGTGCTGGCGCACCACAAGACACAAAATGGCCGCCGATCACCCCAGAAAAATGTGACTGACAAACGGTCTGGGCAGCCTAAAAACAGTGAGCAATTGAGTATCAGCAGCTCAATGACCCACAGCTGCAGATCGATCAATAATCAAGTCCTTTGGAGGAGTTAATCTGCCTAATCTCGCCCTACTGTCGCAGCCGCAACCTCTCCCTACGCTAATCAGAGCAGAGTGACGGGCGGCGCTATGTGACTCCAGCTTAAATAGAGGCTGGGTCACATGGTGCTCTGGCCAATCACAGCCATGCCAATAGTAGGCATGGCTGTGATGGCCTCTTGGGGCAAGTAGTATGACGCTTGTTGATTGGCTGCTTTGCAGCCTTTCAAAAAGCGCCAAGAAAGCGTCACAAAAGCGCCAAGAAAGCGACGAACACCGAACCCAAACCCGGACTTTTACGAAAATGTCCGGGTTCGGGTCCGTGTCACGGACACCCCAAAATTCGGTACGAACCCGAACTATACAGTTCGAGTTCGCTCATCCCTAGTCATGATGCCTCAATGTTTTTATTTCACTCCCAGAATTCCTTTCACCTAATGTGAATTGACATGCATACTCAGTCCCATAGCATGGACCCTCTGGTAAGTAGGATTAATAATGATTCCTGCTATTGTCCAGGGCAGCCAATAAGAATTAGTACGTTCACTAGAAACAGATTCTTCTCTAGCACTAGGTAGGCCAGCATTAGGCTAGGTTCACTTCCCGATCCGGCATATGCTGAGCACCATTGGTACCCAACAAAACCTATACTGGCATTCTGCCAGACAAATTATCGCTGCATTTCTGCTTCTTCTGGAAAATCCATCACAGATTTGAACCTAGCTTTAAATGGACATTCTGTGAGGGAATCAGAAGAACATTTGGGGGTAGTATAAAAAGTATGTTACTAGCTGGTCAAGTTTTCCATTACCTAACAGACAAATATAATATTTATGGTGGGATAACCTTTTGAGTACTTAGTGCAGCCTACAGTCAACTGTAACAGTTGCTGCCTACCCATCTTTTCAAAAAACCCTCACACTCACTTCACCCACAGGTGCCCCATCAGTGCACACCTACGCTAGGTTTATAAAACAGACAATCCCACCTCATGCTGGCGCTTGTGTCTATCAAAGGCTAAGTTCTGTACCTCAACAGTGCCCTGTAATATATTACCACATATAAAAATTCTCTGTGACATCATTGGTCACAGATGGTAGGAAAAACTGCTTCACTGGTATAACATAGGCTTCCAGTAATAAGGACATGGTGCGAAGCTGCTTTACCCTGATAGATTGTTAACTATCTTCTGGTCATAATGGGAGAAATTTCAATAATGGAGAATAACCATGTTCTCACAGGCCAGTGAGCTGCCAAGATCTTTTTTTTTTCTTACAATAATAGAAAATTACTGTATATACAGTTGGAAAATACTATAATTTACTATGGTGACTGATGTTACAAATATTTTCTTATTCTGTTTATTTTTTTTAGAAACATTGTCCCTTACTTTCATGGGTTATGGCTGTAATTGCAACTCAATTCCAATAAAGTAAAAACATTATTATTTTTTTCCTGTGTGATACTATCTCTTGCGCCAAATTATGCCTTATATTTAATCTGCTACCAGTTCTGTCATAATCACAGACAATAATTCAAATCAGAGCCTTTGGATTAAGCAGCAAGGCTCAATCCATGAAGCCAGAAGCTTTGTCCTATACTAAGTTCTCTAGATAATTAGGAATAATAGGGGAATGTTTTTTAACATTTGTAAAGGGAAAGTTTTTTTGTGGGGAACTTACAACAAATTTAAATTTGTCATATATTATATTTATCTTTAGATTGTGTGCCAGAATTCTTAGTAATTAGACTAAGGGTACTTTAACACTAGTGTTATTTTCTTCCGGTATTGAAATCCGGTAAAGGGTCTCAATATCGAAAACAAAACACATCAGTTTTGTCCTCATGCATTCTGAATGGAAAGCAATCCGTTCAGTATGCATCAGGATTAGTGTTGATCGCGAATATTCGAAACGCAAATTTTGATTGCGAATATTGCCACTTTGTGAATTCGCAAATATTTAGAATATAGTGCTATATATTCGTATTCGCAAATAGTGTTGATCGCGAATATTCTAATTGCAAATTTATTGCGAATTTAGCGTGAATTTCGGCACTTAGCAACATCCCTAGCAACCAATAGGAAAGTTGCCTACCCCTTAGTGTTGATTGCGAATATTCTAATCGCAATTTTTTTTATTGCGAATATATTACATTACCGATTTTCACAATCAAGAAAATAATGACGAGATCACGAATTCTTGAATTTGCTAATTTATGGCGAATATTCTAATATTGCCTATGCCGCTCATCACTAATCAGGATGTCTTCCATTCCATCACTGGTACAGTACTTGACCGGACAAAATACTGCAGCATGCTGCAGATTTTTTTCCGGATAAAATCCCAAAACACTACCGCACTTGCCTGTTCCGGCATTAATTTCCATTGAAATGTATTAATGCTGGATCCGGTAACAAGTGTTCCGTAAATTGCCACATCGCCGGATCCGGTTTTCCGGTCTGCGCAAGCCCAGTTTTTTCTAGCTTTGAAAAAATTAAATACCAGATCCGTTATTCCGGATGATACCGGAAAGACGTATCCGGTATTTTAATGTATAAGTCTAACGGATCAGATCCAGAAAAATTGTTTTCCATTTGCACACAGATTTCCGGATTGCAACGGAACTGCCTTCCGGATTTTTTCTAACGCTAGTGTGAAAGTACCCTTAAGTGGTTGTCCAGGATATATATTTTTTAAATACCAAAGAAAGATTCAAAGTAAAAAAAAGAAAAACAATATTCACTTATTTAATCACCTGCTGCAATGCTGGTCTTGTGCTGTACATACAGATGAGACTGCTGAGGCCAGAGACTGGCTGCAGTAGTTCCATGGTTAGATTGCAAGTGATCAACTACACAGAAGTAAAGCAAGACTGGCATCCACACTGACAGATGCACTTTTTAAATTGAAATATGGACTCAAATGGATGCCGTTCTGTTCCATAAATGTTTTGGGGTATATGCTAAGCAGATCTCCATAGGAGATGTGAACCCAACCTTATTGTTTCAATAGAGATTCATCCTTTCTACATTTTGTGTTAACTTTGTTCTAGTCTTTACTAATCTAGGCACTATTGGGCACTGGGATCCTGGAATGTTTAGCACTTCTCTCATATTTCGTGCTGTTTTTGTAAATTCCTACTTCATTTTGTATAATGTCATGGATCAAAACATTCAAACCCCATCAATTTACAATAACCCCTTAAGGCACCATGATGTACCTGTACACCATAGATTGCCCAATATGAAGGCATCATGATGTGCAGTGTTGAGTGAAGTTATGAAAACTTTGATTCGGCTGCTTCACCGAATTTCACAAATAAATTTGCTACATGATTTGAATTACTTCATCACAAAGCACATTTCTTTGTGAGTAGTGGGTGCAATAACGGGGAACAGCGATTGTGCTGCCCCCCCCTCCACCCATGTCATTGAACCCCTCGGATGCCATGTTCATTGCTGATCGCCGCATCTGATATAAAAATGGAGGCCTTTCAAAAATAAATACTCACCTTATCCATTTGAGCGCGAAGAGGCCGCCACGGCCATCTTGATTGAATAGTTCACATGGGATCTTCAAACAAGATGGCCATGGCAGCCTCTTCGCGCTCAAATGGATGAGTTGAGTATGGTTTGTTTTTTATGCTATTTCAGGGAAAATTGATTCGTTATCACAAAGCACAAGGAAATTCAGCTTCGCAACAAATCAAATTTTCCTTGAAATTTGGATCAAAGTCCACTTCAGATATTTTGATTCGTACAACCCTAATGATGATCTCAGGGGCACAGGACCTCTTCCCACATGATCAACAGTAAGAGTAACTAACCAGGATGCTGTAATGACCAGGATCAAAGAATCCTCTGATCCTGGCAGTTTAAGTCCTTAGATTCTAAGGTCAATAGCCGTTGCGGCATCAACAGAGCTTGACAGAGGGAACTCCCTCTGTCTGCCCATCGGCCCTCCACAATGCAATTGCAGTGTTATCACCATGGCAACACGTGGCCTTAGAAAGGGCCCTCAGAGCTGCTATTGCTAACAGCTTGCTTGACCATACCATTCTGAAGCATTACACTGGAAGATTATAATGCTTTGGAATACTAAGAATTCCAGTGCATTACGTATGCGATCGAATTATTGCAGCTTCAAGTTCCCTAGTGGTAAAATCCTCTAATGGTAATGTGGCATATGGTTTAAAAACAAATCAATGAAACTTGGTGAATATGTCTTTTTCCCCCATTCCACCCCCCCAAAAAAATTCTAAATGTTTCAATAGTGTGTATGTACCCCAAAGTGGTACAGCTAAAAACTACAATGCATTCCACAAAAAAAAAACCCCATCATATACCTACATTAATGGAACAATGACTTTGCTTCATGAAATCATGTTTTATTGTAAAAAGTGCGAAAACATAAAAAAGATGTTTCATATTGCCGCATTTGTACTAAGGCTACTTTCACACCTGCGTTTAGGTGCGAATCCGTCTGGTATCTGCACAGACGGATCCGCACCTATAATGCAAACGCTTGTATCCATTCAGAACGGATCCGTTTGCATTACCATGAACCAAAAAAATATATATTGAAAGTCATTGAAAGTCAATGGGAGGCGGATCCGTTTTCAATTGCACCATATTGTGTCAGTAAAAACGGATCCGTCCCCATTGACATACATTGTAAGTCAGGACGGATCCGTTTGGCTCAGCATCGTCAGGCGGACACCAAAACGCTGCAAGCGGTGTCCGCCTCCAAAGCGGAATGGAGACTGAACGGAGGCAAACTGATGCATTCTGAACGGATCCTTATCCATTCAGAATGCATTAAGGGCAAAACTGATCCGTTTTGGGCTGCTTGTGAGAGCCTTGAAACGGATCTCACAGGCGGACCCAGAAACGGCAGTGTGAAAGTAGCCTAAGCCATACAGTAAAGTTTACTTGTAAGGCAAGTTTCCCATCTGCGGCAGAGCTCTCCAGCAGGCTGTTCCAGCAGAAAACAGCCTGCCAGAGTTCTCTAGATTCTGCATTGCTGGATTCTGCCCTCCTGAACCCATTGACCATAATGAGGCCCAGTATACTATATGCTGGGAATTGGCTGGACACAGGGGCGTAGCTAGAAATGCATGGGCCCCATTGCAAACAAAATTTATGGGCCCCCCCGCAGCCCCCACATATCTATCGGGCCTCCCACCACCCCTTCCAGAGCTCCCACCCAAACACCCATCCTAGATCTCCCACCGCCATGAGCAGTTTCACACTTGCGGCAGGACGGATCCGACAGGCTGTTCAGCCTGTTGGATCCGTCCTGCCGCTATTTCGCCTTGCTGCCACTCCATCCCCATTGACTATAATGGGAACGGGGACGGAGCTCCGGTGCAGCGTGTCAGTGTGTGGTGAAAGGCTGGCGGCTGAAAAGTACTGCAAGTCCGACTTTTTCGTCCGGTGGCCTCTCACCGCGCAGTGCCGTGCTGCGCAGGAGCTCCGCCCCATCCCTATTAGAGTCAATGGGGACGGAGCAGCGTTCCAGCGAAATAGCAGCCGGACGGATCCGACAGGCTGAACAGCCTGCCGGATCCGTCCTGCCGCAAGTGTAAAAGTACCTTTATGTCTGTCATATAAGAGTGTGCCCCCCAAAAGAAGGAAGGGGTGCCCTCCTTATCACAGCTGGCATCTCTTTTTAACATCAGATCATCAGACTCTCACTTACTAATTACAGCACACACCCCTGTAGTGTCCACCATCAGACAGGGGAGGGAAGAAAAGAAACTCCAGAAATAGAGTGTCAGTGTGCCCCCCAATGTGTTGGGGGCCACACTCTAGTTCTGGGGTTTCTTCCGTCCCCTGTCTGATGGACACTACAGGCCAGGGCGCAGGGTGTGTGCTGTAATTAGTGGGAGTCTGATGATCTGAATTCTGAAGTTAAAAAGAGCTGCCTGCAGACCTGCAAGGATAAGGAGGGCGCCCCTTGCTTCTCTTGGGCCCCAACTTGAATCCTGAGGACTTGGGGGCCCCACTCTGAGTCTGCAGGCAGCTCTTTTTCACTTAAGAATTTAGATTATCTCAGACATCATAAATGCCATCTCAATAATCTCATTTCAAGTGAATCACATCATTTACTTTTACAGTCACTGTAGTCACACAGACAGCAGGCACAGACTGGAGTGGCACTGGCACGGCAGGACTGTCACTGGACTGGACGGAGACTGGAGTGACGTCTCTTCTGGACTCTGGAGACCACTGACTGAGGACTGGTCTGGACTAGTGACTGTCTGTGACTCGGTAAGGTTCCTCCTCTCTCTCTCACTCTGAGTCTGAGCTGCGCCTGCTCTGCCTCAGACTGGTTTTAGAGAGGTATGGCGCTAATCTGACTGGCGCCAGTGCAGCAGGCAGCACTCCCTCTCCCTCCCTAGTCCCTCCACAACGGCCAACAGGTAACCTAACCCCCCCCCCACGGTCCAGCCCGGCCCCGCCCACTCCACGGTCCGGCCCCGCCCAAGTCCGCCTCCTCCCTCTAGTTACAATACTTACCTCTTCTTCTGCTCGTGCGGCAGTGCGCCCCGGCCGGGCCCGCCTGCTTCAGTCTCCAGGCCCTCCACCACTCCAGTCCTGACTAGTACTACTCCTCCTCCTTGCCTTCCCCCCCAACTAGGCCCGAGCCTCGGACCGCCCACTACACTGGGCGGCGGTCGGGCCTGGCTGCCTGTGTCTTTTTACTGTGACTGTGTAACTTTTAATTAAAAATAATAATGAATGCGGTCCGGGCGGGCCCCCAGTGGCGTAGGGCCCCATAGCCACTGCTATGGTTGCTATGGCGATCCCTACGCCACTGGCTGGACAATAACTGCTCTATGTAGCGGTTTTTGTCTGGCCCATTCCTGGCATTCTGTTCAAGAATACCTTGCTGGAGAGCACAGGCACAGATGTGAAACTAGCCATATTCTTACAGCACACTAAACCAAAAACTAAAACGTTATTGCTCTTGGAATGTGACACTGAAAAAATGAAAAATAAAAATTGCTGGTCTTTCGGGTCCAAAACAGGCTTAAGGGCTTAAAGAATAAAAGGAACATAATGTATTGTTATCTCTATGATTTACCACTGTATGTCTTTACTCATTCATGTCTCCTTGATATCTTTCCATGAAGCCATGTTAGTATTTTGGTTTCTATGTTACAGACTTATACATTCAGCTTTTCATATCCCGAGCCTATGTTACTTCAGTGGCTGAACCAACTACTTTTTGTCACAGTAAAGTAATAAAACAAAGAAAATAATCCTGTTGGAAAATATTTTATTTCACAGGTGAGACAAGAGCAACAAGGCCATACTGAGATATCTGTTATTGATGACGGTAATGTATGATTTTTTTTATCATTTCTTACTACCAAATCACTGTCACAAGGGTGTCATGACCTATGGCTGACCCTGTTGTGCCTGGGGTAAGAAGGTCGCAGCGGGTGGCTACTCACTCGGTTTCAAGAGATCGCTCCATGACCTAGGGGTGGGAATGGATTCCAGTCCAGGTTTTCCTGCTTAGGTGTGAGATCCTTTTTGTCCCATTTAGGAATCTGTAGCTTTTCCTTTCAGCTGTTCTCTGTCAGCCACTCCCAGCTACTATATATTCTCCCTTTCTGCTTCCCATGTTGCCAGATATAGACCTTCATTCCAGATCTTCTATTCTGACCTGTGGTGGAGTTGGAGTTGGAGTTGCTGTGGAGGTGTTGGAACTGGAGCTGTTGGATCTCCGGTTCACTCCTGTTGTTGTCTCTCTTCTGGGATTGTTTGCGGTGTTTGTGTTGTCTGTCCTTTCCCTGTTGTTACCCTAGGTGTCAGTGGTGAGGACTACTGCTCCTGCTGCCCTACTCACTACCTAAGGGTTATTTCAGGGTAAGCCAGGGACGAGGCACATGGTCGGTGTATGGGTAAGCAGCCTATCTAGGGACATCATGGCAGCCAGGTGCCAGTGCTAGGTTAATTAGGGGTCACCACTCCTCCCTCTCCCTAGTGAAAGGGTACTCTCCTTCCCTCCCCTCTGTGCCGCACGTCTGTTACCTGCCATATCAGACGTGATACAAACAAGTCCATTATTCTGTACAGGCACAATAAACCATATTTATTTAAAGGGGTTGTCTACTGAGAAAGGACATACCCCTTAAGCTGTGATGGAGAGAGAGATATAGTACAAAGGACACGCTCTAAGAAAGGACACACCCCCTGAGCTGCCAGCTTGTAATTAATCTAACAGAGCAATGACCTGGGTGAGCTCTGGACCCATGTGAGGTACAGTGCTGGTCCTTGCTTTGTTAGAAAGAGATTGGTATGTACTATATGATGTCTGATTTTCATTTGTTGCATTAATCACAGGATAACCCCTTTAAGCAGATTCTTCTAAAAAAACAAAACCAAATGTGTTCTTGAAATAATAAACCAATTCATGTTTCAGTGAAATAAACCTTGATGTTAAACATATCTGCTCCTGACTGAAGAGTTTTTTGAAGTTAGTGAAGTACAAAATGGTAAAACTGGCAATAAAGCCATCCTAAAGATCTTAAATTGTTTCCAGAAAATAGGTTAGATAATAGAGAGTGATGTTACCTCATTTTCACAGATTGCATAAAGATATGTGTATGCTTTCCATAAATGTGCAAATGATTATTTACAGCAATTCTGTACGGATGAGTTAGTTTCTAAGGACTTAAAAGATGCATTGATTTCCAGCCAAGTTTGAACCCCTTTGGCAATGGAGATGTATTTTTTTTGTCTTTTAGACAACCTCTTTGCTTTTTGTTTGCTTTACCATAATGTTTATGGTATGAATGCATAACTGGTCTCCCGTTGAAACCATGTAGCACAAAGTTAAACTATACATTACACTAATTAAATCTTTGCAGGAGTCTTCCACCTAATCATCAAATACACCACTGGTCAAAAGACCAAAGAAAGTCCCTATAGGGGTCTACTAATTTGGAAAATAAAAGCCAAATACTTTATTTAATTCATTTTAAAAGGGAGTTGATAGATATCCCACAAAAACCACACATTTTAAAACTATCAGGTGGCAATGCAAATTTGTGTAAAAACTTGCTTTCCTCTCATTTACTTTGAGAAAATATATGTGCAGGTAGGTGGTTGGTGACAGTTGACCACAATTGGGTATGTCCTATTGCTTGGTGTCCTGGGACCTGGGCCCAAGTTCCGGACACCAATACGTTGCTTGTCTTTGCACTGGTATCACAACGGTACCACACTAATTACACACACACAGAACTAAAGCCCTACTAATACGTGGGGTTTACACATTTGCTGCCAGCTGAGCTAAAAAAGAGCGCCTAACACTAGTCCCCACCCGACATGTTTCGCCGCGATGCGGCTTCGTCAGGGGTTCGGGGTATTAGCGTCGGCGCGCTGAACAAACAAAGGTTATATGCCCTAGGTAACGCCCCGTTTGTGTGTTACAAGAGACCCATTGGTCATAGCCGCAAAGGGGGGGCGTGTCTCCGAGATCTCGTGTGCAGTCGCCTAGCGGTGAGGTCACCGGTGAGGTCGGTTACGCAAACTTGCACTTCATAAACAACATTTAAGCCTGACACAGGATTCACATAAATGAATTCAACAGGAACAGATCAAACTGCACAAACTTGGTGGGGAAAGCAATCTGAACAGTGAGGAGGTCTCTGCCTTGGAATTCCTAAAAAAAGATGACAAAATTGTAATTAAGCCAAGTGACAAGGGGGGAAATATAGTGGTGCAAGATAGGAATGAATATGACCTGATGGTTGAAAAATTACTAAGTGATAAAAAAAATCTATGAAACTTTAGACACCAACCCAACAAGTACCTACCTCACCAAACTGCATGCTATCCTCAAGGAGGCACGAGATGACCAATTAATTTCTAAGGAGGAATTTATTTTCCTATATAATAAACATCCAACCATCGCCACTTTTTATGCACTTCCCAAAGTGCACAAAAATAGGGTCCCAATCCCAGGGAGACCCATTGTCTCGGGGAATGATGCATTAACTCAACCTGCCAGTGAGTATGTTGACACCATGTTGAGACCCTTTGTGACAGAATTACCTTCCTATATCAAGGACACAAATGATGTATTGTCCAAAATAGCTAATGTCACATTATCAAAATCTACGTTCTTAGCAAGCCTCGACGTCGAGGCCCTATACACCAATATTGAGCACAAATTAGGTATTGAGGCGGTTAAATCTTTTCTGTACACGAAAAGTACGTCATTTCACAGGCATAATGATTTTGTAATACGATTATTAATGTTTGTTCTCACACACAATTATTTTTTATGTAATGGAACTTTCTTTCACCAAATTCACGGGACCGCGATGGGCACGCCTTGTGCCCCAACGTTCGCGAACCTTTTCTTGGGGTGGTGGGAGCACAATATTGTTTTTTCTGAAATCATGGAACCCATTACATAGCTAATGTACACTAAGTACATTAGCTATTGGGGCCGTTTCATTGATGATGTCTTGCTGTTCTGGGAGGGGGAGAGGGGACAGTTCCTTGACTTTGTTGAGCTACTTAATGCAAATGATATCGGTATGCATTTTACGTTTGAAATTAATCCGACCCAAATAAACTTTTTAGATCTTACGATACAAAAAGATGAGTCTGGACAGATACAGACCGATATCTATCGTAAACCTACTTCAACAAATAGCTTCCTGCATTTCTCTAGCTGGCATCCAACTGCATTAAAAAATGGAATACCATTTGGACAATATCTACGTGCCAGGAGAAATTGTTCAACGGATGAACTGTTTAAGAGCCAAGCGGATGATCTATATAATAGATTCCGCGATAGGGGATACCCTCGAAAGGTCCTTAAAAGGGCTTTTAACCGAGCAAAGACCCTTACAAGAGATTCCCTTATCCCAAGTGGGACTGCCCCCTCTGTGACCTCCCAGGACAGCAAGACCATCCGGTGTATAGGTACTTTTGATGGGCATCATCGACTGATGACAAACATTCTAAGGAAATATTGGAAAATTCTCCTTAATGATCCAGATCTACGTCAGGTGCTCCTACCTCATCCCAGTGTCACTTTCAGACGTGGTCCAAGTTTAAGGGACCAATTGGTACATAGTTTCCTTCCTAAAATAGGACAGGAAAACAGCAATTGGTTAAGATCGAAGGTGACCGGTTCATATCCATGTGGTGGTTGCTCTTTTTGTAGCTTCCTACCAAAGATTAAAAGGTTTGTGAACCCAGTTGATGGGAGGGAGTATGAAATTCGTGACTGGTTTAACTGCAAGAGCAGTGGATTAGTGTATATAGCTTCCTGCACATGTCCCTAGTTGTATGTTGGCAAGACGGTTCAGGAACTGAGGAGACGGATTTCGGGACACATTAGTGCAATTAACACGAAAAAAGACACTTCCTTATATAGACATGTGTCATATATTCATAATGGCCGGATAGATGTATTGAAATTCTGGGGGCTTTCCCAAGTTAAATTGGGCCCTAGATCTGGAAATCTGGACATTAGACTATTAAGAGAAGAGGCCAAATGGATATATAGACTGTCAAGTCAAACCCCATCTGGCCTCAATGAAGGCTTCTCCTTTTCTGCCTTTTTGTAAATAATATTAATTATAAGATTCTGCAAAAAAGAAATTTTGTCATCTATGAGAGGATTAAATTATAAAAATAAAATAAATTTATAATATTTATAAGGTGATAAGACTATCCCTATAAAACCTTTCTAGAGCTGACAAGGTTATATATGCTGTGGTAAAATGGAACAGAGTGATAGATACTATATGACAAATGGAGTTATATGATTCTGACCAGTGAATCATATACAGTGTATAAATCGCTGTGTGTATCTTTTCACCTTGCTCCTTTCTCCCTATCTAAGTAAACAACGTCTATTTGCCTGCATCCAGTCATTCTAACATGTATCCAGTGTAGGCATTGTATCTTTTTAGATAACCACTCCCATTTCCCTTATGGGGAGGTGGTGAGTTGATGACGATGAGTGCGCTGTCATCAGACGGCGTCAATGACTGGCTCGGTGGACGCCTGGTGATGAGGTAATCGCTGGGCGCCTGTGCACGTCATGCACTAGCTACGCCCCTGACGGCCGTAACCAATAGCTCAACAGCTGCTCACACACTGCTACAGCCGGGCGCATACAGCCTGCGGTGACCTCACCGTTAGGCGACTGCACACGTGATCTCGGAGACACGCCCCCCCCTTTGCGGCTATGACCAATGGGTCTCTAGTAACACACAAACGGGGCGTTACCTAGGGCATATAACCTTTGTTTGTTCAGCGCGCCGACGCTAATACCCCGAACCCCTGACGAAGCCGCATCGCGGCGAAACATGTCGGGTGGGGACTAGTGTTAGGCGCTCTTTTTAGCTCAGCTGGCAGCAAATGTGTAAACCCCACGTATTAGTAGGGCTTTAGTTCTGTGTGTGTGTAATTAGTGTGGTACCGTTGTGATACCAGTGCAAAGACAAGCAACATATTGGTGTCCGGAACTTGGGCCCAGGTCCCAGGACACCAAGCAATAGGACATACCCAATTGTGGTCAACTGTCACCAACCACCTACCTGCACATATATTTTCTCAAAGTAAATGAGAGGAAAGCAAGTTTTTACACAAATTTGCATTGCCACCTGATAGTTTTAAAATGTGTGGTTTTTGTGGGATATCTATCAACTCCCTTTTAAAATGAATTAAATAAAGTATTTGGCTTTTATTTTCCAAATTAGTAGACCCCTATAGGGACTTTCTTTGGTCTTTTGACCAGTGGTGTATTTGAGGGTTAAATCCCGAGGGTCTTACTAGGGCCTAATTTTGTGTATTCCACCTAATCAGTCACCACTTACTGATCCAATATGTGATGGGTTTAGTCCACTGCTTGCTGCTCGAGCATGCTAAGGTCCAGCACTAGGAGATTTAGGATAGTGTAACTGGGAGCTAATGTGAGAGGTCAGCAGTGAGGGAACACAACATGAAATAATTCAACGGGAGTACGGGGGTTGATAAACCTGGAACAGATGTAAGCAGCGCATGATGGTAGTTGTAGTCAGACCCCCCACATGAGCCACTACTGAAGTCACGCCCACTCTTGTTGCATTGACAAGGAACACATAGGGGACAATAGTATGCCAAAAATAGGTAATTCTGTATAGAAATGCAGTATTGACAAAATCTATCTGCTTGTAAGAGTGCCAGCACATGTGCAGAGGTGTATGTGAGTGTGGGCAGATGGGAGTCGTAGTTCTCATGGTTGATGATACTTCCTAGGCCACGCAGCAATTCGATGTGCGCACCTGTTGTTCCCTTTTGGGGTACTCCCTTATGTCAGGGTTCTCCTGCCTTATGGTGTTTAGAGGGGCCCTTGATGTTAGTGTCTGCTGTGAGGTGCAAGGCAGGGTTCCCTATAACTTGAGTCAGTGACAAAGGAAGGTTTCAATTCATTGACTTTACTTAAGCAGTTCATAAGTGATTCACAAAGGCACTGTACACATTAGATACAGTATTTAAATTTCCATATGCATTTCCAAAGGCTGTATATGGAGGATAGAGGCTCTTTCTAATAGTCTGCACTATCTTTCCAACTCGACATAGGGATATGATTTATCTCACACTGGCTATATGCTCACTCTGTAGTAATCTCAGTGGAATACAGTCTCCGAACAGAGGGCTCTTTCTGTTCTTTGGTCATGGCGAGCAGCCTGAGGCTTATTTGCTCCCACCACATGCAGAGAAGGCTATAGCCACAATGTAAATGAATTTACCTTTCTCTCACATGCTCTGCAATCCTCCTTTGTGTCATTAAACATCCTGGAAGGTCCAGTATCTCTTTTTCTTAAGGGCTGTGACAAATGCTGTCACTTTAGTCTTTGTAGCCCTCCCTGGCCCTGCTAGACTCTACTCCGAATTGCTTTTTAGCTGTGCACTTGCCCTGCCTAGCCACTAGGAACTTCCCACTAAGAGAAGGGGGAACTTCCCACTAAGGGAAGTAGGGACACTGCACATGTTCAGGTTTTGATCAGATTTTGTTTAGATTTTCTTATGTAGTTTTGGAGCTAAAACCAGATGTGGATTTGCAAAAGAGGAGAAGTAGAATATTTCCTATATATTTTCTTTCCTTTTATGATCTACACCTAGTTTAGCTTCAAAGCTACATCAGACAACCTGAACGAAGGAGTGGCAATCTGGAAAAAAGTAAATTAGCGTTTCTGTAGTTTTGTCATGTATTATTTATAGATTGGATAGATTGCATCATAGAATGACTAATTAAGAGAGTTGTTTTACTTTAAATCATCCTGATTCCTTGGAACAGGTCCCACCGAGAACATAGCTGAAGCAATCACCCGTATGTGCCAGTGAATATAAACTGTTTATGTTTAGCCATTTCTGTTTCTTGTTTGCTTTGCTTTGTGATCACTTCCAGGTGCTGATGATATTGTTTAACAATTAGAACAATGAGGACAACAATTGTCTCCTGCCAGATTTTTATAGCGAAAGATTTTCATATTGCGTTTTGTGTCAGTTTATTACCATACAGTCATGTGAAAAAATTAGGACACCCTTTGAAAGCATGTGGTTTTTTGTAACATTTTTAATAAAAGGTTATTTCATCTCCGTTTCAACAATACAGAGAGATTAAAGTAATCCAACTAAACAAAGAAAACTGAAGAAAAGTCTTTTCAAGATCTTCTGTAAATGTCATTCTACAAAAATGCCTATTCTAACTGAGGAAAAAGATAGGACACCCTCACATGTATTCCCTCTTAAATTGGCTCAGATCTCACACAGGTATATCACACCAGGTGCACATAATTAGTAGATCGTTACTCTGCATGTTGAATGAGGCTTGCCCTATTTAAACCTCAGACATTTAGTTTGGTGTGCTCCTGACTGTTGAAGTGAGAGTGAGCACCATGGTGAGAGCAAAAGAGCTGTCAGAGGACTTCAGAAAAAAAGATTGTAGCAGCCTATGAGTCTGGGAAGGGATTTAAAAAGATCTCAAAAGATTTTGAAATCAGCCATTCCACTGTCCGGAAGATAGTCTACAAGTGGAGGGCTTTCAAAACAACTGCCAACATGCCCAGGACTGGTCGCCCCAGCAAGTTCACCCCAAGAGCAGACCGCAAGATGCTAAAAGAGGTCTCCAAAAACCCTAAAGTGTCATCTCGAGAACTACAGCAGGCTCTGGCTACTGTTGATGTAGAAGTACATGCCTCTACAATCAGAAAGAGACTGTACAAGTTTAACTTGCATGGGAGGTGTGCAAGGAGGAAACCTTTGCTTTCCAAGAGAAACATCGAGGCCAGACTGACATTTGCCAGAGATAAAGTTGACAAAGACCAGGACTTCTGGAATAATGTTCTTTGGACAGATGAGTCCAAAATTGAATTATTTGGACACAACAGCAGAGGACATGTTTGGCGTAAACCAAACACAGCATTCCAAGAAAAGAACCTCATACCAACTGTGAAGCATGGAGGTGGAAGTGTCTTGGTTTGGGGCTGCTTTGCTGCAGCAGGACCTGGTCAGCTCACCATCATAGAATCCACGATGAATTCTACTGTGTATCAGAAGGTGCTTGAAGAACATGTGAGACCATCAGTTAGAAAATTAAAGCTGAAGCGGAACTGGACCATGCAACATGACAATGACCCAAAACATACTAGTAAATCAACCAAAGATTGGCTGAAAAAGAAGAAATGGAGAGTCCTGGAATGGCCAAGTCAAAGTCCAGATTTGAATCCCATTGAGATGCTGTGGGGTGACTTGAAAAGGGCTGTACGTGCAAGAAACCCCTCAAACATCTCACAGCTGAAAAAGTTCTGCATTGAGGAGTGGGGTAAAATTTCTTCAGACCGATGTCGAAGACTGGTAGATGGCTACAAGAACCGTCTCACTGCAGTTATTTCAGCCAAAGGAGGTAACACTCGCTATTAGGGGCAAGGGTGTCCTATCTTTTTCCTCAGTTAGAATAGGCATTTTTGTAGAATGACATTTACAGAAGATCTTGAAAAGACTTTTCTTCAGTTTTCTTTGTTTAGTCGGATTACTTTAATCTCTCTGTATTGTTGAAACGGAGATGAAATAACCTTTTATTAAAAATGTTACAAAAAACCACATGCTTTCAAAGGGTGTCCTAATTTTTTCACATGACTGTATATGTCACAAGGATTTGTAAAAGTCGCAGGTTTATATTTGCCTATGGGGAGAAATGGGCTCCTCCTCATCTGTCTAATGGTGGGCACAAAAGATACTAAGTATCTTAAGAACATCTGGGTTTAGGTTTCTTGTACTTTTATATAAAAAATAAAATAAAATAGAGAACACCATTCTAAAAAATGAATACATTACACTGAATTGAGTAAAGTTTGTGCACTCTCCTGTAGGGTTGTCACTAGGGATGAGCGAATCGACTTGACATGAAACATCCGAAGTCGATTCGCATAAAACTTTGTTTGAATACTGTTATTACCCGAGACTTCAGGTAATAACTTCATAAATTGATTTCTACTGTAAACAATCATTTCCCGAACTTGGGTTCGGTTCCAAGGTACCACTTGGAACCAAACCTGAGTTCGGGAATTTTTTTTCTTAGTAGAAATCAATTTATGAAGTTATTACCCAAAGTCTCGCGAGACTTCACAAAGTAATAACTTTGGCTTATGGGAGCCAATGCATTCTACTGTACGGAGCACTCGCTCCGTACAACATTCCAACAAAGTTTTATGCAAATCGACTTTGGATGTTTCATCTGAAGACGATTCGCTCATCCCTAGTTGTCGCGATACTAAATTTTTTTTTACATTTTTATACCATAAACACGTTTTGCCATACTCGATAACATTCGATACCAAGCAAAGCAAAAGAGAAGGATGGAGCACTGTCTGCATGTTTTGCGGCCCCATTGACGTGAAGTAAATGGGTCCACATCTGACCCTCAAAATATGTGGATCAGGTGTGGAAAAAAATACGGCCTTGTGCATGAGCCCTAAGTGTTGTGGTACTAAACTGGTGTACGCAAAGGTGATTCATAATGGGGTTAATGTGAGGCACAGGTCCAACCGGTCCAAGTGATAAAACCCCCGTTTGCCTCATAATAACCGTTTTAAGTATCCATCTCCTTGCATAATTGGCAACATAGGGTTAATGCATGAGTAATGAACAGTTACTTGCTATTTATGTTATTGGCACATAGTTTTATGAATTTGGACCTCCATGTGCCTCACATAATTAGTAAGTGACCCCATCTGTATTCTGTAACTCGCATTAACCCCATGTTGCCCGTTATTTGAGGAGGTATTTGGGGGTCACTCCAAGCTGAGAAAAGCATGTTCCCAGGTTAAAAATAAGTGACCACCATCATCTTTATAACATGGCAGTGGCAAGATTGGGGTTAATGAGTTACATTAACAGAAATCTTGCTGGCTGCCTGGTACATATGCTTTTGCCTGCCTTTATTTATAGGCAGGTTAATCATTTGTGTACTGACTGGGATACATGCTATGCTACTGTTGCATACTGCGGGGCCTGGGCTGAAATTGGGACTGAGGACTCGGGTCGGGTTGAATAGCTCTGCTGTTCTTCACACTCACTCGCTCGTCGTTATGACGGTGCAACTGAAGTGGACCCTCCCTGTAAGTTTATTCCCTCCTTTCTCTGACACTGTAATTACCAGTATTTTGATTGGAAGCGCAGTGGCCAGCTGCTTCAGAGTCCCCCCCTTAGTGTTTTGATTGGTGGCAGTGACGGCCGCATCACAGGATCCCTCCTTTCCACTGTGCGGCCAATTGATTCAGGAGTGAATCAATGGCTAATGATATAATATAATGTCCACAGCTTGTACCCCAGAAGACGTAGGAACAGGAAGAGGAGTATGAGGATTTTGTCCAGAAATGACAAAGAATGGAGGGGATCCAGTTAACTCACTAGAAAGATTATTATTGAAGAAGTCTGCCCAAGGTAGCAATTGTACCCAGTTGTCATGTTGGGCTGAGACAAAATGCCGGAAATAGTTCTCTATTAATGGATTAACCCGATCTACTTGCCCGTTGGTCTGGGGATGATATCCCAAAGAGAAATCTAATTCAATCTCGAACAGCTGGAAAGAGCTCTCCAGTGCTTAGAACGAAACTGGACTCCGCAAAGGTAGTCCATGTAACCGGAACATACGCTCTACAAACAGTTTAGCAAGTTTAGCAGCAATCCGGATAAAGGGACAAGGTAAGCCATCTTGGAAAACCGGTCCACAACCACCCAGATAGCTGTACATTCAGCAGAGGGTGGAAGCTCGGTGACAAAATCCATAGCAATCTGTTGCCACTGAGCATCAGAAACAGGAAGAGGTTACAAGAGACTGGGTGGTTTGGTCCTAGAAACTTTATTCTGAGCACACCCGATTATAACAGTCACGTCCACACACACACAGGGGAAAAGATAGTGACCACTGCGCTCCACCCTCACCCCTGGCCCTTCCTACTTGCCTCACGAGTCCTGATGACAGGGTACAACTGGACGACATTCCCTTACTTAGGATATGTGCAGGGAAGGCAGACAAGACAAAATACGGAACGTGAACGGACTGGGTCAGAACCAAGAGAGCTACGCAGTACAAAGGGTTAAGCAAAGAATGGTCAGGAGAAGCCGGGGTCAAATACCAAGAGAATAGAGAAGTACCAGAGGAGTCCGCAAAGAGTAGTCAGGTGGGAGCCGAGGTCACAATACCAGGAGAGATGCGCAGTACAGGAGGAGCAGGCAAAGGATCGTCAGGGGAAAGGATCAGGTGAGTATTCAGTAGTCCAACAAATAGCCAGGAACCTAGAATTAACAGGCAACCTGTGGCCAGCAGGCTGCCTGTATTTATAGTGGTGTCTGAGGGTCATGTGACGTGGCCAGCTTCACATGACCGACAGACAGACAAGTCAAGCACCGAGTGATCAGCTCGGGGCTCAAGGCAGACCTAGGAGCCTCCCAGCTAGCAAAGCTGCCCTGGGAATGAGGCCAAACACAGATCCTCGCTCCCGAAGCTAAGCAGCAGGTCTGCGGCTGATGGGAGACCGAGCGCGCCTTTGGCGCCCTGTGACACCGATGCAGGCAGACACGTACTCATGCACATCTTTTGGAAATGTGGACCACCAGTAGTGGCGTGATAAAAGTTCTAAAGTCTTGCGGATACCTAGAGGACCAGCCAGTTTGGAGTCATGCCCCCAGGCTAGTATGTGTTTCCTTTTGGCTGTTGGCAAGAAGGTTCTCCCGAGAGGAATTTCTTTGACCTGGACAGGAGCCATGGTGTTCACACAAGTGGGCTCCACAATGTATTGGGGTTCCTTCTTACTGGTCTGAGGAATCAAACGACCAGGACAGAGCATCAGCCTTGATGCTATTGTTGGCTGCACGGCAGTGTAACATAAAATTAAAATGAGAAAAGAAGAGTGGCTTGGAGAGGATTTAGACACTGGGCTGTTTGAAGATGTGTAAGATTCTTGTGGTTGGTGAAGATGACATCGACACCTTCCAACAAATAATGCCACTCCTCCAGGGCGAGTTTAATGGCTAGAAGTTCTCTGTCTCCAATGCAGTAGTTCTTTTTAGCTGGGGACAAGTGCTTGGAACCCTTGCATTTAGAATTTTTTTTGTAACAAGACTGCTCCAGCACCTACGGAGGAAGCATCCAACTCCATGAAGAACTGTCTCGATATATCAGGGTGGTGAGGAAAAGGAGCAGAGGCAAATAATTTTTTAGTTGCAAAAATACAAATATTGTAGAGGAAGCTCATTGGTTCTTCTGGAGCCCGGCCTGCTGACCACCTCTCAGACAGTTCGCTAGATTAATTAAGGAAGATATGGCACTCATATCTGGAGGACTGCTCAAACATTTATTTTTATTACTATCAAATATTCTGCAGGTCACAACTAAATAAAAATCATACATCTAAAATCAACATACAAGATATGTAAATTGTACTAGAAATACACAATAAAACCATTAAAACGTCACTAAAATGACGATTATAATGTTAAAGGCTGAGGAATGGGGTATTCGTTGAACCTATGTGCCCAACAGCAAATGTAGTCAGGTCATCGAATAAAGGTGACCATTCAGGCTGGGTGTCGATCAGACCATCACCATATATTCGATAACCACAAAAATTCTATAACCACAATTCATAATACGCTCTGGTTAACAAATATAATAGTCATTCAAACCAGAATCTCGATTGGGTGATCAACAATTATTCGGCATTAATAATCGCCATTAAACATGTTGCAATGCATTTATATAATTTTCCCAGATAACAGGACGTGGTTCCAGTTCGATTATTGGCTGTGAGTTACAGGTTTTGTATCGATCCAACACTAGATATTTGGTCGGCTCACAAAGTCAATATTCCATTATAGAAACACTGTATCAATTTTACAGATTAGCTTGAATAATTCAGGATTCCAACTCTCTGGTGGCGTCCCACCTCTTTATGAGCTGTACTACTCCCTTTACCTCCAAAGCACAATAATGCCTTTCCTCTGGTCTCTGCTGTTTCAGCGTCCCTCGTGCTCAAAATCCTGGGTTGCTCCAATTAAGGTGGAGTGGAACAGTGTGGCTCCAGGGAATTCTTTAGTAGGCACGGGACAATCTGTTCTCAGCCAGCAGATAGGAGAGAGGTGCTGATCCTGGTGGTCTGTAGCGTACGCAGAAATGGTGGTTTTAGAGGGTCCAAATGTTGTTAGTTTGTAACACTTTCTCTCAGTCTATTATAATGTAGACCACACAATGCCCATTATCAATTGGCTCACTTACTGTGCACGTCTATGGCCATAACATAAGGCTTTCAACTCTCAGTTAATTTGCTCGGCACTTGCTGTAAATGTTACTCATGGTCTTGTAGCGAATTGGCGCTGTTATACTTTTAACAGTTTTTTGGATCGTGATGCTTTTAATTGTATCACTCCTCGCTGAGCGTCCTCTCACGCATGCATGTCGAGCTCGCCGGGACGCCAAGTTGTTGACCGGGATTGCGCTGTGTTCTGGATGAGTGATAATTCACACTGTCTGATGAAAAGCTGCCACCAGACGTGTTTCGGAACTGATAGTTCTTTCCTCAGTGGTGAAAAGAGCAGTTTTAATTGGATTAAGTCAGCTTTGGCCTCAGGAGTTCAGGCTCAGTTGTTCATCCTTTTCTTGGTAAGAGCAGAGATTGGGGATGTGAGGGATGAAAAATTTGGTATGAACTGTTGATAAAAATTAGAAAAACCCAGAAAATGCTGTATGGCATGAAGATCCTGAGGGTGGGGCCAGTTCAACACGGCATTCAACTTCTATTTATCTGTCTGCAAAGTAATGTTGAGCGTGAATATTCAAAAAGCTAATTTTTATCACAAATATCGTCACTTCGAGAATTCACAAATATTTTGAATATAGTGCTATATAATCGTAATGACGAATATATTTTTTTTTTTTTTTTTTAACACAGTACACATCAGGTGAAGATCATCCCTCCCTTCTTCTAGCTTGTGGGCCAATGAAAAGGCTTTGTCACAGGTTAGCAACATCCCTACCAACCAATAGAAAAGTTGCCTGCCCCTTACTATACAAGTTGCACGTATTGCAAAAAAATATGCGCATCATTAATAGTTGAAAATTCGCAAGCGCAAATATATTGGAGCACTCTATCTGCATATAAAGCTATTCTAATGTTCTGCCATGTCAACCATTTTCTCCAGTCTCAGGAAACTTATACCAGTTTGAAAAATGTACACTATCACGTAGACATAGAGCAGGTTCTGAAAGCTAGCGTTTACAAACTCCTGGAATACTGTGGGAGAATTGCACATACTGAAGGGTATGATGAGATACTTGTAGTGACTGTCACGGGTGTTAAAAGCAGTTTGCCACTAGTCACTCGTCTCATCTCGTCTCACTCGTCTCGAATGCGGATAAGGTTGTACGCACCGTTCAGGTCTAATCTTGAAGACCTTAGCTCTGCAGATCCTGTCACAGAGTTTGGAGATTAGCGGTAGAGGGTATCCATTCATGACCTTGACCTTATTACCTTATTCAGACCTTAATAGTCGATACACGGCCATAAGGATCCATCTTTTTTCTGTACAACGAAGAACCCTGCATCAGCTGGCGAAGTAGATTTCTGGATGAACCCCCCCTCTCAAAATTCTCCTTGATGTAGTCAGACATTGCTTGGGTTTCGGGGAGCAAGAGTGGGTAGACTCGACCATGAGGAAGAGTGACACCAGACAGAAGGTCAATTGGACAATTATAAGTATGATGAGGAGGCAGGGTCTTGGCCTCTTTCTTGCTGAAAACATCTGCAAAACTGGCATACTGCGGAGGAAATCCAGGCAGGTCTTCAGGTACTTGAGGCAAGGAAGCAGGGCAGACTTCTGATAAGCAGGCGGACTGACAGGAAGATCCCCAAGGTAGCATCTAACCAAAGTGCCAGTCCAGAACTGGAGTGTGCTGACGCAGCCAAGGAAGACCAAGGATAACAGGATTCATAAACGCTGGCAGATCATCTTTGAATGCAGAACCCCTATTTGCAACTTAAGGGACAGAGTGACAAATAGCACACGTTTAGGAAGTGGCAGCCCATTTACTGAAGCCACTGACAGAGGCCTTTCTAGACAGATTGTATGGAGCCGGTACTGATGGACCAGAGCCTGCTAAATGAAGTTACCAGCTGGCACCAAGTCCAAAATGCAGGCACAGACAGAGTATCTCCCTTGTAAGAGAGTCACCGGCACTGAAAGTTTTATAGAGAATTTCTCCTTGAACCACCTCTCCTACTGGTCCTAAACACTGGCGTTTTCCAGCTTCTGTGGATAGTTCTGCATGAAGGGGGCCTTGCCTCCACAATACAGACACAGGTTCTCTGCTTTGCAATGTAGATGCTCCTGGATAGACAAGTGCTTAGCTTGCATGGGCTCTTCAGATGGGGTGTACTAGAGGAAGGACTGGCCTCTTCTGGTGTGTGCAACCTCCTTAGAACATTCCATGAATCGCATATCAATTCTTTTGGCCAAGGTGATCAGGTCATTCAGAGTGGTCGCAACCAGCTAATACATCCTTAATCCGGTAAGATAGTCACTCCCACAACACAGCCAGGAGAACTTCATTGTTCCATGCAAGTTCTGCAGCCAGGGTAGAAAACTGGATGGCATACTGACCCATAGACAGGGAACTCTGATGTAGACGCAGCAGAGTTGAGGCAGCAAAGGACGTGCTGCCACTCTCTTCTAAGACCAGTTGGAAGGTATCCATGAAAGACTACTAAGGTTAGTGGTCTCCAGACCTGCATGTTCCCAAATAGAATTTGCCCAAGCAAGGGCCTCATCAGATAGCAGGGACACAATGAAGGTGAACTTGGACTGCTCAGTAGGAAGCTTCTGCCTGTGCCACTCGAACTGAAACAAGCACTGGTTTAGGAAGCCAAGACAGGTTTTAGGATGTGCACAATAGCATGGTGGGAGAGGGAGTTGCATGCCAGTAGCACTCAAATCCAGACTCACAGTTACAGGAACTGCAGGGGTAGCAGCGACTGACGATTCTGCAGTAGCTGGAGGGGAGATGGCATCCAGGCGAGCATTCAAATTATGCAAGAACTGGATCAGGACATCCTGTTGTTCGCTCTGATGTCTAATCTGACATAACAATTCCTGTACAGCAGGCTTGGGGTGACCAGTAGGGTCCATGTTCTGAGCATACTATCACGAACCAGCATGCTTGAACCCACTGTGCCCCATGACCAACCTCCTCTAAGGGTGTTGTCTAAGTGACCCCCACATTCTTCACAGTACTCCTGATGGCAGGGATAGACTTTCCAAGGGGAACACCAGGTCACTAACTGTTGAGGATGGTTGGCACATGAGGCAGCTGGTCCAGGCGGACAAGAGGGTACCTCTGCAAGGTACCAGGGATACAGTCGTAGTCAGCAGGCCAAGTTGTAACCAGGAGCGACAGTGCAGGACAGAAGGATGAGGCAGAGGCGAAGTCAAACAAGCAATGAGTCATAGTAGATGGCACAGGTACAGTTCAGGCAATCCGGGTCAGAAACAGGAGAGTTGAGACACACCAGGTAAGGATAAAACAGGTAGTAGAGTCTAGAAACACAAGCACGGGCCAGGTATACAGGAACATCAGCACAGACAACAGCAACCTTTGCTGGACACAAGGACCTTTGACACCCAGGGACCTGGGAAAGGGGCTGAACCACTTATATAGGTGCAAGAGGGCTAGGATTAGTCATTGGTGATTGTGCTAAACCCATAAATCACGGGAAGTGAGCGTGCTGACCCTTAAGGAAATGCTACAGGGAATAGGCTGGAAAGCATTTTGTGCCCAGGTCTAGAAGGAAACTGTGGAGCAAATTCCAGGAAGGACTATGCCTTCAAAGACAGAGCCTAGGACTGTAGTGGTGAATGGGGAAACTCCGGCCGCTGATCACTTCCAAACAAGGAGTCCGGGACCACGCCAGTATGTAGGGGAACATCCGTGGTCATCAACCACTGTTACACCAACCATTAAGCATGGGGGTGGATAAATCATGCAATGGGGTTGTGTTGCAGCCAATGGCACGGGGAACATTTCACGGGTAGAGGGAAGAATGGATTCAATGAAATTCCAGCACAATTCTGGAAACAAACATTAAAAAGAGGATGGCTTCTACCATTGGATAATTATCGACAGTAGTTATGCCTAGATAGGCCCCTTCACAGTAGTTATGCCCACATTGTGCCCCTCACAGTAGTTATGCCCACATTATTCCCCCTTCACAGTAGTAATACTCACATGTGCCCCCTTCACAGTAGTTATGGCCAGATATGCCCCTTCACATTTTCTATGTCTAGACATGCCCCTTCACAGTTGCTATGCCCAGATATGCCGTCTTCACAGTAGCTATGCCCACAAGTGCCCCCTCAGAGTAGTTATGCCCACATTGTGCCTCCTCACAGTAGTTATGCCCACATTGTGCCCCCTTCACAGTAGTAATGCTCACATGTGCCCCCTTCACAGTAGTTATGCCTAGATGTGCCCCTTCACAGTAGTTATGCCCAGATGTGCCCCCTTCACAGTTGCTATGCCAAGATTTGTGCCCTCTTCACAGTAGTTATGGCCAGATATCTGCCTCCTTACAGTAGATATGGCCAGATATGTGAGATAAGTTTGGTTAAAAATTTCCTACCATACAGTACTTCTGGATACTACTGTCACGACCGTGGTCATAGCCGTGACTCCTGGAACCGCATGCAGTTGCCTGCGGTCTTGTCTTGTTGTCAATCACAGGTGGGGGCTGTAGTATGTTTCCTCACCTGTGGTTGCCGCTGGCAACATAATGTATGTGGCAGTATAGCAGCCTGAGCTGGTGCTAGGCAGCTTGCTGTAAAGTGCATGCGGTTGCACCAGGCAACCTGTCTTTGCATGTGTGCACTTTTGTTGTTTTGGTGTGCACAGGATTTATGTATGAGTACACTTCCACTTTAAGTAGCTGTTTTCCCTTACCTGGTGTAGGAAGGGTTAACTCCCTTCTTTGTGTGAACACTGGGTGTGTCTGTGTGTGGGTGTGGCTACATGGGCTATTTAGCCTCAGTTAAGATCAGAAGTCTGAGGGGTACTCCAGCCTTGTTTGTAAGCTGAAGTCATCCTCCTGGTCTTTTACCATCTGCCAGTGAGGGCCACCCTTGTGGTCATACATGTTTATATGTGATGTTAAGTTGATGTTGTTTTCCTTTTCATGTTTAATGCAGCTATGGATCTGGGTTCCTGTGTGTATATGTGTGTGTGCTGTGTCCATTTATGTTTGGTGTGGACATGAGCTTGCGAGCACGGGATCCAGTCAGCAAAGCTGTGGCAGGTAGGTTTGGAACTAGAGTAGTTCACCTGCCATATCCATATGTCTGTTTATGTTCCCCTTCTCCTTGCAGCTTGGCCAGTGAGACTCCTGTTCCTCTGTGCCTAGGAGGAACAGGTCGTCTTACCCTACTCCTAGTCCAGGGCCACCCTGAGGGCTTGTAGGGACTATAGGTTCCGGTGTTTGAGCCCTCCTACCATCAGGGTTGGCTTATACAGTTAGGAGTCAGGGTCAGTGTTAGGGACGCGATAGGAGGTGACCTGCTACCTAATTCTGTCGTCCTGGCCGAGCAGCTACTAACATCTTCTGGCATCGCACGGCTGAGGGTTTCCCCCATCCTCAGCCGTGACAACTACTTTGCTAATCTACCAAATATTGTGTGTTAGCAAGAATTGGGAATAGATAAGCTATATCTAATATTAGTATTGCTCATAGCCACCAATCAGATTCTATTTTCATTTTTTTGAAGCAGATTTGAAAATAAAACCAAAGGCCTGATGAGTAACAGTTAACAGTTATCATGCTTGAGGGTCATTATTTTTTAGGACATTCTAAGGTACAGAAAAAATGCACCACACGGATATGCCACTGACTATACTGGCTAGTCATAAATGCAGATATTAAAAGCTGAGACTTTTGCCAATATATTCCTGTCAGGAAGATATCGGAGCCCAACAAGCACCACGTCACGGTTCTCAGCATGGCAAGGGGTCCTACCACTACGCTACCTATGGTGTGAACAAGGTCTGAAGGTGATGTAATCCAGCTCACAGCCAAGCTTCCACACAACCGCCTAGCAGGACAACTAGTGCAATGTGAACTAAGCCAGACTGTAAGCCACACCCATATCAGACCATGTGATGGAGGCTACCAGGTGCAAAGGAGAGTGTTTAAATGCCAGGTGAAGGCACATACACTACATATAAAACAAGACAAAAACACAGAAATATAGTGGCAAATCTGGGGGAGCTGCTCAACCCCTAACACTGTAGCGTGTTTTTCATTGGGGGAGCAGCCCCACCGCATGTGGACCGCAGCAAACGACTATCCCCAGCAAAAAATATTTTGCATACGGTGGAGGATGTCGGCGCGGTCCACATGCACCACAAAGGCATCCTACACAAAACGGAGCATTGTGCGGATGAAAATATAATCATAAATCACAGAAAAAATGCACCACACGGATATGCCACTGACTATACTGGCTAGTCATAAATGCATTTATGACTAGCCAGTATAGTCAGTGGCATATCCGTGTGGTGCATTTTTTCTGTGATTTATGATTATATTTTCATCCGCACAATTGCCACTATATTTCTGTGTTTTTGTCTTGTTTTGTAGGTGCCTTCACCTGGCATTCAAACACTCTCCTTTGCACCTGGTAGCCTCCATCACATGGTCTGATATGGGTGTGGCTTACAGTCTGGCTTTGTTCACATTGCACTAGTTGTCCTGCTAGGCGGTTGTGTGGAAGCTTGGCTGTGAGCTGGATTACATCACCTTCAGACCTTGTTCACACCATAGGTAGCGTAGTGGTAGGACCCCTTGCCATGCTGAGAACCGTGACGTGGTGCTTGTTGGGCTCCGATATCTTCCTGACAGGAATATATTGGCAAAAGTCTCAGCTTTTAATATCTGCATTTATGACTAGCCAGTATAGTCAGTGGCATATCCGTGTGGTGCATTTTTTCTGTGATTTATGATTATATTTTCATCCGCACAATGCTCCGTTTTGTGTAGGATGCCTTTGTGGTGCATGTGGACCGCGCCGACATCCTCCACCGTATGCAAAATATTTTTTGCTGGGGATAGTCGTTTGCTGCGGTCCACATGCGGTGGGGCTGCTACCCCAATGAAAAACACGCTACAGTGTTAGGGGTTGAGCAGCTCCCCCAGATTTGCCACTATATTTCTGTGTTTTTGTCTTGTTTTATATGTAGTGTATGTGCCTTCACCTGGCATTCAAACACTTTCCTTTGCACCTGGTAGCCTCCATCACATGGTCTGATATGGGTGTGGCTTACAGTCTGGCTTTGTTCACATTGCACTAGTTGTCCTGCTAGGCGGTTGTGTGGAAGCTTGGCTGTGAGCTGGATTACATCACCTTCACACCTTGTTCACACCATAGGTAGCGTAGTGGTAGGACCCCTTGCCATGCTGAGAGCCATGACGTGGTGCATGTGGGCTCCGATATCTTCCTGACAGGAATATATTGGCAAAAGTCTCAGCTTTTAATATCTGCATTTATGACTAGCCAGTATAGTCAGTGGCATATCCGTGTGGTGCATTTTTTCTGTGATTTATGATTATATTTTCATCCGCACAATGCTCCGTTTTGTGTAGGATGCCTTTGTGGTGCATGTGGACCGCGCCGACATCCTCCACCGTATGCAAAATATTTTTTGCTGGGGATAGTCGTTTGCTGCGGTCCACATGCGGTGGGGCTGCTCCCCCAATGAAAAACACGCTACAGTGTTAGGGGTTGAGCAGCTCCCCCAGATTTGCCACTATATTTCTGTGTTTTTGTCACATTCTAAGGTACTCCAAGTTATGTACATGTGACACTTTATCATACCTCATGCTTTAGCCATTCTACATACCTTTGTATATAACATATTATAGAACTTTCTAAATGGATGTACTATATGTTCCTGATTGTTTCTAAAATAAGTGTTTAAATGAAAGGTCTTAGCTCACATTTACTTCAGAGTATCATTTTTTTTGCAACGTTCCTTCCTGACCATAGGCCCCTTAACAGATGTCTTTAATATGCAACACATCTGAACCATGCCATTATTGTTCGATTGCATTATTCCTGGGAGACCATTATGATTCACAATTAATATTCAAATAACATTTTCATTACACAGCCCTGAAAGCACTGAGTGTCAGACAATCCCTGAGGAGCACAAGGGAACTCACACTGCTGTGTTGTAGTCTGCATTTATTCTACTGTTTAAGAGTAAAAAAATAAATCACCAGACCTTTGACAAACTAGTCATGATTTCCAGAAGTTTGGCAGCATGAGAAAGTCCAAACATCATGATTTATAGAATGCATAGAGAGCTAGCAAAAATGAATGTTACAATTGTGAAATAACTCACTGTAGCTACAGTAAGGAACAGAAGTATTTGAACACCCTGCGATTTTGCAAGTTCTCCCACTTAGAAATCATGGAGGGGTCTGAAATTTACATTGTAGGTGCATTCCCACTTTGAGAGACAGAATTTTAAAAGAAATTCAGGAAATAACATTGTATGATTTTTAAAGAATTTATTTGTCTTGCACTGCTGAACATAAGTATTTAAACACCTGAGAAAATCTGTGTTTATATCTGGTATAGAAGCCTATGTTTGCAAATACAGAGGTCAAACATTTCCTGTACTTCTTGACCAGGTTTGCACACACTGCAACAGGGATTTTGATCCACTCCTCCACACAGATCTCCTCTATGTCTGTCAGGTTTCGGGGCTGTCGCTGAGCAACACAGAGTTTCAGCTCCCTCCAAAGATGTTCTATTGGATTTAGGTCTGGAGACTGTCTAGGCCACTCCAGAACCTTGATATGCTTCTTACGGAGCCACTCCTTGGTTATCCTGGCTGTGTGCTTCGGATCGTTGTCATGTTGGAAGACCCAGCCACGACCTATCTTCAATACTCTGACTGAGGGAAGGTGGTTGTTGCTCAAAATCTCACAATAAATGGCCCCATTTATCCTCTCCTTAATACAGTGCAGTCGTCCTGTCCCCTTCGCAGCAAAGCACCCCCAAAGCATTATGTTACCACCCCCATGCTTCACAGTAGGGATGGTGTTCTTGGGATGCAACTCATCCTTCTTTTTCCTCCAAACACGACGAGTGAAGTTTAGACCACATGGCTTTCTCCCATGCCTCCTCTGGATCATCCAGATGGTCATTGGCAAACTTCAGACGGCCTGGACATGTGATGACTTGTGCAGAGGAACCTTCCGTGCAATGCATGATTTGAAACCATGACGGCGTAGTGTTCTACCGGCAGTGACCTTTGAAACTGTAGTCCCAGCTCTCTTCATGTCATTGACCAGCTCCTCCCTTGTAGTTTTGGGATGATTCCTCACCTTTCTTATCATCAGTGATACCAAACAAGGTGAGATCAGGCATGGAGCCCCAGTCTGAGGGAGACGGACAGATGTCTTTAGCCTCTTCCATTTTCTAACAATTGCTCCAACAGTTGATCTATTTTCACCAAGCTGCTTGGCAATTGCTCTGTAGCCCTTTCATGCCTTGTGGAGGTCCACAAGAGGTCTTTAAAGAGGTCAGACAGGTGCTACTAAGCTAGATTAGAGTAAAGTTTGTAAAATCAGTTTTGAATACCTTGAGGGTCTTAGATGGGGTCACTTTTATGAAGTTTCTACTCTAGGGGTGCATCAGGGGTTCTTCAAATGGGACATGGTGCAAAAAAAAGGCCATCAAAATCTGCCTTCCAGAAACCATATGGCGTTCATTTCCTCCTGTGCCCTGTCATTTGGTCATACAGCAGTTTACGACCACATATTGGGTGTTTCTGTAAACTGCAGAATCAGGGTAATAAATATAAAGTTTGGTTTGGCTGTTAACCCTTGCTTTGTTACTGGAAAAAATTGATTAAAATGAAAAATTTCCCCAAAAATAGCTGTTTTGGCACCGTTTTTATTTTATTTCTTTGACCGTGTTCATCTGAGGGGTTAGGCGATATTTCCCCAAAAATAGCTGTTTTGGCACCGTTTTTATTTTATTTCTTTGACCGTGTTCATCTGAGGGGTTAGGCGGTATTTTTATATATTATATAGCAGATTCTTACGGACGTGGCGATACCTAATATGTCTACTTTTTGTATTTAGGTTTTACACTATATTATCCTTTTTTAAACAAAAAAAACATTTTAGTATCTCCATAGTCTAAGAGTCATTTTTTTTTTTTTTAGCCGATTTTCTTAGGTTGGGGCTCATTTTTTGCGGGATGAGAGGACGGTTTTATTGGCACTATTTTGGGGGGCATATGACTTTTTGATCGCTTGCTATTACACTTTTGTGATGTAAGGTGACAAAAAAATACTTTCGGGCTTGAGGACCGTTGCCGCGGTACCTCGCACAGGGACAGGGATGATGCCATTATCGTGAATTGTGGACAGTACAAGGACATCCCTCTTGTCTTTATATCTGGCCAGCAACAGGTTTCCACTGGTAAGGGCACGGGTCTCACCCCTGGGGATAGGTACCTGGAGGGGGAGGGTAGGGAGGCCACGTTGATTTTTCCGCACGGTCCCACAAGCGGACGTGGATCTGGTGGCAAGGGACTGGAACAAGGGGATACTAGTATAAAAGTTATCCACGTACAGGTGGTAACCCTTATCTAGCAGTGGGTGCATAAGGTCCCACACAAGTTTCCCGCTAACACCCAGAGTGGGGGGACATTCTGGGGGTTGAATACGGGAATCTCGCCCCTCGTACACACAAAACGTGTAAGTGTACTCTGAGGTACTCTCACAAAGTTTGTACAGCTTCAAGCCATACCTCGCCCGCTTAGAGGGAACATACTGGCAGAAAATGAGTCTCCCCTTGAAAGCAATGAGAGACATGTGACAAACCACCCACCAATCCCGTCGTACTATGCCACAGTGGCCATACGTCCACTAGACACTTCTGGAGGAGAATCCACTGTGAGCCCAGTAGACGTTTAAAATTGGTTGGTGTGCCCATACATGATACAATCAGAATATTTTTTTTATCGATTTCACGCTAGAAATCAGATTAATTTGCTGCCACCACTCTTCATATTGAATCGGAGTGAAGAGACCCAGGCTAGCTAATTCTAAAGGGAAGAAACGATTTATTTGCAACCTAGCTAACAAATTAACAATTTATAAAAAATAAGACAATGCGTTAGTATGTCTCCTCTGAGGACAGAGTTCTTAGCATAAACCAGATAATCAAGGAACAAGGGTAAAACTGGAACGATGCAATCGTTAGTTTTATTCTAAAAACTATACACAAAAAATATATACATTAAAACTGACAGATAAATATACCTGCCAGTGGAAAAGATTGGTTGGACAGAAAGAGGTAAGAGGTGGAAGGGAATAGAATGTCTGTCAGTTCACGATTACCGTGGTATAGTCCAGTAAAAGATAAAGTCTTTGTAAGGAATAATCCAAGATGACGGTGTGCCTGTGTCCAGCGGGCAGTCGTGATGTTAGTCGATGTCAGATGGTAGGTGAAGGACCCAGGACCTGTGTGTCACTGTTTTTACCCACTCTGAAGCGGGGAGTGGTTATGACACGTACAGGTACAGCCTTGTGTAATTGGAACGGGGGCAGTACTTTGCCCCATAGGGAGAAAATCTGGCAGAATCAGTATAATTTTACGCATCATCTGATACCAAATATGACTGGACAACAATACAGTGTGCCTGAGAACCTTTATATCTCAGAGCGGGAATCTCTGATTTGCCCGCGTGTTTCCTGGAAAGTGGGTTATATTAATCTGAACTATTCCTGAAGAGATTATTCATTTTGTATTTTCCTATCCTATGAAATATGAGGGAAATATGGGAAAATTTGAGATGTTTGGAATGGAGAGTGACTACAAGTCACCTTTCTCCTTGTATCCTCCAGCTGTCTGATACAGATCTGTCATTTCTTTTCAAGCTTTCTGACGAGGCTTAAGGTGTGAGGCTTCCTGCAGGGGTTGGAGCCGCTCCGACTACAGAAAGGGAGTTTTTTTGAGGTTCTGTCAGGAGAATACCAGATTCATGGGTACTAGGCCCATGTGCAGCACGAGGCCCCAAAACATCCTCATCTCGGCTGCACTGACCGGAGTCCAGCCACCGTCCCTAGCCAAAAAGGAGCCCGGGCGTTGAGCAATGAAATTTTGGGCATACAAGTTTGTTTGCTCCACCATCAGATTCACAAAGTGGTCACTGAAAAAAAGACTAAAATAGTCATATTCAGTGAAGCCCACTGTGGGAATCTTGATTCCTGGTTGGCCAACAAAATCAGGAATCACAGGCTCAAAATCCTCTGGGGTACAATATGCAAGTTCACACGTAGGGGGCTCAGGTGGATTTATCTGGTGGTCTGGAAAACTAGTACGAGCCCCAGAGCTGCTCGTACTAGTGTGGGCCAGAGGGTCCCTGGCATGGCTGTCCCCTTTCTCCGCCTGGCGGCGTCTCGGCCGCCTTAGGGGCTTATCATCATCGCTAGATGATGAGAAGGACGCTGATGACAAGAGGAAAGTGGGGTCATCCTCGTCCTCACTGGGGCTCTCGGAGTCGGAGGCAAGCTGGGCAAGAACATCCAGCGGGTCATAGGGGAGTGTGTGTGTGCGTTGAGTGTGTGCATGCGTGGAAAACTTTAGTGTGCGTGTGGGGGCACGGGTGTTCGCGGACTTTTCCCTAAACCTAACAGATAAAAAAAAAAAAGGCAAAAAAAAAAATTCAAACACGCTGATCAGCCGTCCGAAGCTGATCAGCGGTGGGGTGGGCGATGCGCTAACAGTGGCCGGACGCTAAGAGTGCCGGCCACAGTCAGCGCCCCAAAAAAAGTTTGTTGGGGGGGGGGAGGTTGCAGGAAGGCTAGCTTGCAGCACCCCTGGGGAGTCTAGGGTCACACAGCTGTGTAGGGCCGGTGCTACCATAAGGCAGACCAAGCGGCTGCCTTACGGCGCATCCTGGGGGAGGGCGGAAAAATGTGACATGGAGGGGGAGAAATGTGACATAGCGGGGCTATTTGACATGGAGGGGGAGAAATGTGACATGGGGGCATGATGACTTACATGGGGGCATGATGGATGGGGGCTGATGGCTGACATTAGGGGCTTATGGCTGACATTACAGCATGATGGCTGACATGGAAGGCTGATGGATGGGGGCTGATGTCTGACATAGGGGGTCTGATCTGAGGTCTGATTAACATTGGGGGTTTGATTGGGGCTGTGAGCTGAGGTCTGATTAACATTGAGGGTCTGATTGGGGCTGTGAGCTGAGGTCTGATTAACATTGGGGGTCTGATTGCTGGTCTGACCTAAGGTGTAATGGATTTTTTTCTTTCTTATTATCCTCCTCTAAAACTTAGGTGTGTCTTAGAGGGCGAAAAATACGGTCCTCAAACCAGCGATTGTCTGAAGCAGAGAGAAGATACCAGGACCACACAGAGGAGAAGCCAGCTGCTGCAGACGGGACCAGGGCCAGATGAGCTGCGAGGGGGGGGCGCCAAAATGTAGCTTCGCTTGTGTTGGCAAAAATCCTTGCACCGGCCCTGCTGAGCTGTGCTGTGGACCCCAGACACCCGATCAGGGTGATGCAAAAGTGAAACTTTTTTTTATTTTTTTCCTAAACTTTCCCTGAATATCCCTGCCTAACCTAACCTTTCCCTAACCTGTCCCAAAAGTACCTTTTAGTGCCACATGGCACTGTTGAGGGTCAGAAGATGTGCTGGGTAGTGTTGATCACGAATATTCGAATTTCGAATTTTATCGCGAATATAGGTACTTCGAAAATTCGCAAATATTTCAAATATAGTGATATATATTCGTAATTTCAAATATTCTATTTTTTTTTTAATCAGTACACATGATCCCTCCCTGCTTCTAGATTGTGGGCCAATGAGAAGGCTGCAGTATATTTGACTTTAGGAGTAGTGTTGTTTGCGAATTTTCTTAATGCAAATTTTTCCACTTACAACTATTTGACAAAGAAGATTGTAGCACTATATGAGCTAAATTGCTCTATATTTGTTTTTTTTTCCGAATATTTGCTATATTGCTATAACAGTTTTTTCGAATATTCGTAATATTCTAAAACAAGAATATATAGCAATATAGCGAATATAAAAAAAAAAAATATAGAGCAATTTAGCTAATATAGTGCTATAATCTTTTTTTTAAAACTTCAGATGAGAAAAAAATTACAACTATTAGACAAAGAAGATTATAGCACTATATTAGCTAAATTGCTCTATAGTCTTTTTTTTTTCGAATATTTGCTATATTGCTATATATTCTTGTTTTAGAATATTACGAATATTCGAAAAAACAAAGTTATAGCAATATAGTGAATATTCGGAAAAAATAACGAATATAGAGCAATTTAGCTAATATAGTGCTATAATCTTCTTTGTCTAAAAGTTGTAAGTTTAAAAATTCGCGTGCCGCGCACCGATGATCGTAAATACACATGACGTTACCGGTACGTCATGTATCCTTAAGTACCGGGACATTATGACGTACCGGTACGTGATGTGTCCCTAACAGGTTAAAGGCACAGTAACAGGTCTTTGAGAGCCAGAATTCTTGCTGTTTTTGAGGTTTCAAATACTTATGTTCAGAAGTGCAAGAAAAATAAATTCTTAGAAAATCATACAATGTGATTTCCTTTTTTTTTATTCTGTCTCTCAGAGTGGGAATGCACCTACAATGTGAATTTCAGACCCCTCCATGATTTCTAAGTAGGACAACTTGCAAAATCACAGGGTGTTCAAATACTTCTGTTCCTCACTGTATATACTTCTACATCTAGACACAATGCTGGTCTATTGTCTTGGGCAATTGTCTAACACCAGAGACTGTTCTTCAAACATGCATAATTATTGTGCCTGAAAGCGCAAAAAAAAAAAAGAATTTATTATCAGCCCAAAATGTATTTTTAAACCTATCACATAAATGAAAGCTGTGAATATAGCACATGGCTGTAACTTTAAGTGGACTACAGTTGCAAGAAAAAGTATGTGAACCCTTTGGAATGATATGGATTTCTGCACAAATTGGTCATAAAATGTGATCTGATCTTCATCTAAGTCACAACAATAGACAATCACAGTCTGCTTAAACTGATAACACACAAAGAATTAAATGTTACCATGTTTTTATTGAACACACCATGTAAACATTCACAGTGCAGGTGGAAAAAGTATGTGAACCCTTGGATTTAATAACTGGTTGAACCTCCTTTGGCAGCAATAACTTCAACCAAACGTTTCCTGTAGTTGCAGATCAGACGTGCACAACAGTCAGGAGTAATTTTTGACCATTCCTCTTTACAGAACTGTTTTAGATCAGCAATATTCTTGGGATGTCTGGTGTGAATTGCTTTCTTGAGGTCATGCCACAGCATCTCGATCGGGTTGAGGTCAGGACTCTGACTGGGCCACACCGAAGGCGTATTTTCTTCTGTTTAAGCCATTCTTTTGTTGATTTACTTCTATGCTTTGGGTCGTTGTCCTGTTGCAACCCCCATCTTCTGTTAAGCTTCAGCTGGTGGACAGATGGCCTTAAGTTCTCCAGCAAAATGTCTTGATAAACTTGGGAATTCATTTTTCCTTCGATGATAACAATCTGTCCAGGCCCTGACGCAGCAAAGCAGCCCCAAACCATGATGCCCCCACCACCATACTTCACAGTTGGGATGAGGTTTTGATGTTGGTGTGCTGTGCCTCTTTTTCAGCACACATAGTGTTGTGTGTTTCTTCTAAACAACTCAACTTTGGTTTCATCTGTCCACAGAATATTTTGCCAGTACTGCTGTGGAACATCCAGATGCTCTTGTGCAAACTGTAAATGTGCAGCAATGTGCAGTGTCCCACTAGGTAGGAGTGGGCACTACACAAGGGTTAATTGGGTCACGTGTTACTTCTGCTCACAAGGGACAGTGATATTATATTTAACTATGCATTTAATGTATTTTCTATGTGTTTTACATGTGTTGTTTCCCCTGTAACATCCATAGCAGGCCTATTTGGGTGTAGTTAGACATCCTAGACACTAGAGGGAGATAGGGAGCCCCTAGTATAAATGTCAAGGCCTAGACAGGGAGGGGTCAGGTCATAGTCAGGAGTCTGTGGAGACAGAAGTGAGAAGGCACCAGCCAGAGACAAGCTGAGGGCCTCCTCCTGACATGCAGCTAGACAGCCCAGGCTTCTAGTTGCCCCAGGAGGCTAGTGATGGAATACAGCCTGCCTGGAGACCAGTAACCCAACAAGCACAGAAGAAGTAACCCCAGTAGTAGGGATGAACCTCCTGGGAGAATCCTGCAGCTTCCCTTACCACAGGAACAGAACAACCAGCTCAGAGAAGTAAGCTGAGAGGCAGAGGTACTTTAAGATAGAAGCAAGGGTCAATACTGGAGGAAGATTTAATTACCAAGGATTAAAGCCAGCATTTAGGCATCCGGGCCTTGGGATCCAGCCAGCTAGAATAGCTGAGGGGATAGTGCAGCATAGTTCTGCGAAGCATTAACTGTTTACCCTCCAAGTATCTTGCAAGATTTATACCTGCCATATTATGAAGTAAGCCTGCTGTGGCATTTGTAATATAAGGGACTGCATCATTATCAACTGTCTGTACAAAGTTGGACTGTTTTCCAAGTGAAGCAACGTTTGGTTTACCATACCATCTGTGTACTCTATTACTACTCCTATAAATCGGTGTGCCACCGTTACAGGCACTGGCGTCACGATCCTTAAAGGGACCTTGCCTCAGGCACTCAAAATACCTGCAACATCCAGGGCACCTCATACACCATCAGGTCTGGTCCCTACATCTAGAGTGTGCCCCAGAGGAACTTGTGTCTACCTCTCCTTCACTGCCGCATGCCTGCCCAGGGTTCTCCTCTAAAAAGTGAGTAACCCTCGATTGCCCATAACCGTGACCTCACTATCGCAATACCCTGCAGGTCTGGCGTGCTGCATAAATTGGCTTCCCCTGACTTTGTCCCTGCCTCACTTTAAGGGTATCCCCATCTTAGTCGTAACCTACAACTGCCCTATCAAGCACTATAGAATAAGTTGTATGTACCAATAGTTTCACCTAGTTTGTACATGCCTAGAAGACCTTTGTGGATCTTATCCCTGTGTACATACCATAAAGGTATAGAAAAATTGCAATAGGATAGCACTACCTTTCCAGTTGTCTCAGTAAGTCCATTCGGTGGCGGTGCCTGTGGTGTCGGATCCTAGCTAGAGTTGAGCGGACACCTGAACCCAAACCCCATTGAAGTCAATGGGGACCCGAACTTTTGAGCACTAAAATGGCTCTAAAAATGTCATGGAAAGGGCTAGAGCGCTGCAAATGACAGCAAAATGTGGTTTAGAGTATGGAAATGTGGATAGGAAAATGACTTTAAATAACATAAAATACATAAAAATAAAAAATTATAATTTTGATCTAGGAGGACGAGGTCTATGTGTAGTAGGAGGTTGAGGAGGCAGTGGATGTGGTGGTGTAGGTGGAAGCTGTGGTGGAGGAGGAGGAGGTAGCCTACACAGTTTTTTGGTTTTAATTATAATTTTTTTGTTTAAATTAGGGTACACCCCAAAACATTGGGAAATATAAACTGTGATAACCACTCCAGTCGTACTAAACACACATTCAGACAATACACTGGCTGCAGGGCAGACCAGCACCTCCAAGGCGTAAAGGGCAAGCTCAGGCCATGTGCCCAATTTGGAAACCCAGAAGTTGAAGAGGGGCAGACCCATCAGTCAGTACGTGTAGGCGTGTGCACACATACTGCCCCACCATGTCGCACGTCCCCGTGATGTTCACAATCCAATTGGATATCTTCTCTATCAGCTTTCGATGTTCTTTTCTGCGCCTACCATGTTGATCACGGTTAGCAGCGAATCAGGGTTCCACGCCGGAGAGTGAGCATGAGAAAGGGAGACCACATCCAAGGGAGGTCAATGGATGAAATTAAATGTGATCGAGTGGAAATGTGGGAGAAGTTATTAAAACGGAAGAATCGAAGGAAAGGAAGGGGCGCACGGCAATTAACCACTCCAGACTCGGGGAGGTAGTGACGATAAATAACAATACAGGACTCTTAAGATGCCCTGTTATTGGAATGATTAATAAAAAATTATAGGGAATGTCACTGGGGTATTTTGTATTTGGAAACGTTAGACAGGAGAGGCCCTGCTGCTGCTTTGCTGACTCTAGATAACTTCTGCATGATTGTACGTCCCTGTGACGTCCAAGATCCATTTGGATATCTTCTCTATCAACTTTCGATGTTCTTTTCTGAGCCTACCATGTTGATCATGGGTATCGGCGAATCAGGGTTCCATGCTGGAGAGGGAGCGTGAGAAAGAGATGCCACATCCAAAGGAGGTCAATGGATGAAATTAAAAGTTGATTGAGCGGAAAATTGGGACAAATTATTGAAGCCGAAGCTTACAAGAAAAGGAGGTGGCGCGCGTCAATTAAAGAAGAATTTTTGAAGTTTAATTCCCTGTCACCTATGCAGAGCAGGGGTTTGTATACGGCAAAATTGGTAAAATGTCACCTGACAATGTAACAGACAATTTTTGGAAATTTATGTCCCTGTCACCTATGCAGAGCAGGGGTTTAATCACGGCAAAAATTGTCAAATGTCACCCAAGAATGTATCATAACAGACAAATTAGTGAAATGTTTTTACCTGTCTACTAGGTAGAGCAGGGGTATATCACAGCCAAAAATTGGTGAATTTCACCCGAGAATGTAACAGACAAATTAGTGAAATGTTTTCACCTGTCTACTAGATATAGCAGGGGTATATCACATCCAAAAATTGGTGAATTTCACAGGAGAATGTAACAGACAAATTAGTTAAATTTGTTTACCTGTCTACTAGGTGTAGCAGGGGTATATCACACCAAAAATTTTTAAATTTCACCCGAAAATTAAATGAAAAATGAAAAATTTGTAAATTTCACCCGAAACAGACAAATTTGTGATTTTTTTTACCTGTCAACTAACTATAACAGTGGTATATTGCAGACAAAAATTGGGGAACTTCAACAGAGAATGTAACAGACAAATTAATTAAATGTTTTTATTTGTCTACTAGGTAGAGCAGGGGTATAACACACCCAAAAACTGGTGAATTTCACCCGAAAATGTAACAGACAAATTAGTGAATTTTTTTTACCTGTCTACTAGGTATAGCAGGGGTATATCACAGCCAAAAATTTGTGAATTTCACTTGAAAATGTAACAGACAAATTCGTGATTTTTTTTACCTTTCTACTAGGTAGAGAGGTGGTATATCGCAGCCAAAATTTGGTGAATTTCAACCGAAAATTTAACAGACAAATTAGTGATTTTTTTTTAAACCGGTCTACTAGGTAAAGCAGGGGTATATCACACCTAAAAATTGGTGAATTTCACCCGAACATGTAACAGATAAATTTTATTTTATTTTTTACCTGTCTACTAGGTAGAGCAGGGGTATATCACACCCAAAAAATGGTTAATTTCACACGAATATGTAACAGACAAATTAGTGAAATTACATAAAATAAAATACGTAGAAATAAATAAAAAAATCTTGATTTAAGAGGTGGAGGTCCATATGGAGTAGGAGTTTGAGGAGGCGGTGGACATAGCAGTGTAGGTGGAAGCAGCAGTGTAGGAGGACGAGGTAGCCAACACTGTTTTTTGGTTTACATTTTTTTTTTATTAGGGTACACTCCAAAACTGTGGGAAATATCCAAAATACAACAATGAGCAATTGAAAAGTATAACAATGGCTGGGTAAGGCTGGTATACATGTCTATTCTGCATAAGATACGGACAAGTCCTGTGGGATCCATGCCTGGTTCATTTTAATGAACGTGAGCTTGTCCACATTGGCTGTGATAACGCCCCCTGCTGTGCTAAACACACGTTCAGACAATACACTGGCTGCAGGGTAGACCAGTACCTCCAAGGCGTAAAGGGCAAGCTCAGGCCATGTGCCTGAATTGAAGACCCAGAAGTTGAAGGGGCAGACCCGTCATTCAGTACGTGTAGGCGTGTGCACACATACTGCTCCACCTTGTTGCTGAAATGCTGCCTCCTGCTAAGACATTCCATATCAGCTGGTGGTGCGGGTTGTTGTGGAGTGCTGACAAAGCTTTTCCAAATTTCGGCAATGCTAACCCTACCTTCTGAGGTGCTGGTGGTGCCCCAGCTGCATTGGCGACCTCCTTCTCCTCTTCTGCCTTCGAATTGTGCTTCAAATGTGCCCCCGCTGTCAGGTAGAAATGCCACCAGCAGCGCGTCTACCAGTGTGCGCTTGTATTCGCGCATCTTACGATCACGCTCCAGTGATGGAATTAAGGACGATATATTGTCCTTATAACGGGGATCCAGCAGCGTGGGCACCCAGAAATCAGCACAAGTTAGAATGTGGCCAACTCGGCAGTCGTTGCGGAGACACAGCAGCATGTAATCGCTCATGTGTGCCAGGCTTCCCAGAGGCAACGACAAGCTGTCCTCTGTGGGAGGTGTATCGTCTGTGTCCTCTGTATCTCCCAGCCACGCACCAGTGATGGCCATGAGCTGGTTTGGGTGCCACCCTGCTGTGAACACGGTTCCTCCTCCTCCATCTCCTCCTCCGCATCCTCCACCTCGTCATCCTCCAGAACTGTGCCCTCGCTGGACAATTGTGTACATGGTGTTTGTGGGTGCAGGAACCCACCCTCGGAGCCACTTTTGAATGACTGGCCGGAAACCCTATGAAATGATCCCTCTTCCTTCTCCTGTGCCACATCCTCTTCCATCATCGCCAGAAGCGTTTTTTTAAGGAGGCATAGAAGAGGGATAGTAACACTGAAAACTGCGTCATCGGCACCGGCCATGTTGGTGGAGTACTCGAAACAGCGCAACAAGGAACACAGGTCTCGCATGGAGGCCCAGTCATTGGTGGTGAAGTGGTGCTGTTCCGCAGAGCGACTCACCCGTACGTGCTGCACTTTATGCAGCAGCTCTGACATATTGGGGTACTTTTTAAGGAACCTCTGCACCACTAAATTCAGCACATGCGCCAGGCAAGGGATGTGCGTCAAACCGTATAGGCCAGAGCTGCTACGAGATTTCGCCCATTATCGCACACCACCAGGCCGGGCTTGAGGCTCACTGGCACCAACCACTCATCGGTCTGTTGTTCCATGCCCATCCACAGCTCCTGTGCGGTGTGGGGTTTGTCCCCCAAACAGATACGTTTTAAAACTGCCTGCTGTCGTTTACCCCTGGCTGTGCTCAAGTTGGTGTTGAAGGTGTTACACTGACCAGATGAGGAGGCGGTAGAGGATGAGGAAGCAGAGTAGGAGGAGGGAGCAACAGGAGGCAAACTGAAGCGCCCTGCAATTCTCGGTGGTGGAAGAACATGCACCAAACTGCTATCCGCCTCAGGCCCAGCCGCCACTGCCCTGGGAAACACTGCTAACAGAGTCATCAAAAAGCAGAAGAGACTGCTGCATGGCTTGGGGCTCAGACTGCTTGGCTGATTTGCAAGGCGGTGAGGTCAACGACTGATGGACATCGGCTGCAGGTGCTAACTCTGATCTTTCAGAAGGATACTGGGTGGGAGACAGTGTGAAGGAACTGGAGGCAAGGCAGCAAATTTAGTATTTTTGCCAAAATGGGTGTTTTTTTTAATAACAGAATAGAACAGCAGTATCTAACGCGTGTATCTCACACTGATAGATGCAGCAAAGGCTGCAAATTTTTTTTTTTGCCGAAAATTTGTGTTTTTTTAAACCCAGAATATTATTGCAGTATTTCTAGCTTGTATCTCACACCGACAGATGCAGCCAAGGCCGCAAATTTTGTATTTGGCCCAAAATGGGTGTTTTCGTAATAACAGAATAGAACAGTAGTACCTAATGCGTGTATCTCACACTGACAGATACAGCAAAGGCTGCAAATTTAGTTTTTTGCCCAAAATTTATGTTTTTTTAAACCCAGAATATTATTGCAGTATTTCAAGCTTGTATCTCACACTGACAGATGCAGCCAAGGCCGCAAATTTTGTATTTGGCCAAAATGGGTGTTTTTTTTATAACAGAATAGAACAGCAGTATCTAACGCGTGTATCTCACACTGACAGATGCAGCAAAGGCTGCAAATTTTGTTTTTTGCCGAACATTTGTGTTTTTTTAAACCCAGAATATTATTGCAGTATTTCTAGCTTGTATCTCACACTGACAGATGCAGCCAAGGCCGCAAATTTTGTATTTGGCCCAAAATGGGTGTTTTTGTAATAACAGAATAGAACAGCAGTATCTAATGCGTGTATCTCACACTGGCAGATGCAGCAAAGGCTGCAAATTTAGTTTTTTGCCCAAAATTTATGTTTTTGGAAACCCAGAATATTATTGCAGTATTTTAAGCTTGTATCTCACACTGACAGATGCAGCCAAGGCCGCAAATTTAGTATTTGGCCCAAAATGGGTGTTTTTTTTAATAACAGAATAGAACGCCAGTATCTAATGCGTGTATCTTACATTGACAGATGCAGCAAAGGCTTCAAATTTATTTTTTTGCCCATACCCAGAATATTATTGCAGTATTTCTAGCTTGTATGTCACACTAACAAATGTTGCATAGGCCCCAGATGTAGGGTATTGACAAAAATGGGTGTTTTTTTAAACCCTAAATATTATTGCAGTATTTTAAGCTTGTATGTCACACTGACAGTTGCAGCCAAGGCCGCAAATTTAGTATTTGCCCAAAATTGGGTGTTTTTCTTATAACAGAAGAGAACACCAGTATCTAACGCATATGTCTCATACTGACAGCTGTAGCAAAGGCTGCAAATTTAGTATTTGGCCCAAAATGGGTGTTTTTTCTATAACAGAATAGAACACCAGTATCTAACATGTGTATCTCACAGTGACAGATGCAGCAAAGGCTGCAAATTTAGTTTTTTGCCAAAAATGGGTGTATTTTTAAACCCTGAATATTATTGCAGTATTTCAAGCTTGTATCTCACACTGACAGCCAAGGCCGCATATTTAGTATTTGGCCCAAAATGGGTGTTTTTTCTATAACAGAATAGAACACCAGTATCTAACGCGTATGTCTCATACTGATAGATGTAGCAAAGGCTGCAAATTTTGTTTTTTGACCAAAATTGGTGGGGGGTTTTTATAACAGAATAGAACACCAGTATCTAACGCGTGTATCTCACACTGACAGATGCAGCAAAGGCTGCAAATTTAGTTTTTTGCCCAAAATGGGTGTTTATTTAAACCCAGAATATTATTGCAGTATTTCAAGCTTGTATCTCACACTGACAGATGCAGCCAAGGCCGCAAATGTAGTATTTGGCCCAAAATGGGTGTTTTTTCTATAACAGAATAGAACACTAGTATCTAAAGCGTATGTCTCATACTGACAGATGTAGCAAAGGCTGCAAATTTCGTTTTTGGACCAAAATTGGTGTTTTTTTTAAAATAACAGAATAGAACACCAGTATCTAACGTGTGTATCTCACACTGACAGATGCAGCAAAGGCTGCAAATTTAGTTTTTTGCCCAAAATGGGTGTTTATTTAAACCCAGAATATTATTGCAGTATTTCAAGCTTGTATCTCACACTGACAGATGCAGCCAAGGCCGCAAATTTAGTATTTGGCCCAAAATGGGTGTTTTTTTTTTATAACAGAATAGAACACCAGTATCTAACGCATATGTCTCATACTGACAGATGTAGCAAAGGATGCAAATTTAGTTTTTTGACCAAAATGGGTGTTTTTTTATAACAGAATAGAACACCAGTATCTAACGCGTGTATCTCACACTGACAGATGTAGCAAAGGCTGCATATTTCGTTTTTTGCCAAATTAGGTGTTTTTTAAACCCAGAATATTATTGCAGTATTTCTAGCTTGTATGTCACACAAAAAAATGCAGCATAGGCCCCAGATGTAGGGTATTGCCAAAAATGGGTGTTTTTTTTAAACCCAGGTTATTATTGCAGTATTTCAAACTTGTTTTTCACACTAAAAAATACAGCATAGGCCCCAGATGTAGGGTATTTCCAAAAATTGGTGTTTCTTAAACCCAGAAAATGATTGCAGCATTTCAAGCTTGGATTTCACACTGACAAATTCTGCAAAGGCCCCAGATGTAGGATATTGCCAAAAATTTGTGTTTTTTTTTTAAACCCAGATTCTTATTGCAGTATGTTAAGCTTGGATTTGAATGTCACAAATGCACATATGCTATGCTGGTGCACTGAGCTTGCATAAAATAGCTGCCGCCGCTCACCTAACTAACAGACGGATAAAAGTTATTTTTCTGTGTCACTGGGCTCAGAGCAGGGTAAAAAGATTGTGCACTGCACCCACAAAACTAAATCTATGTAGATCGCTGAGTTAACAAGCACTTCTGATTAAAGATTCTTTCCTAATCTCTCCTTCACAGCAGCAACATCCTATCACTACACTAATCAGAGCAGAGTGATGTGCAGCGCTACGTGACTCCAGCTTATATAGAGGCTCGGTCACATGCTGCACTGGCCAATCACAGCAATGCCATTAGTAGGCATGGCTGTGATGGCTTCTAAGGGCACACGAGTTAAACGCTTGTTGATTGGCTGCTCTGCAGTTGCCACTGAGGAAGGGGAAGAGGTCCCCGAAATGGATCTGGCGTAACCAGCTGATATACTCCTATTGTGACCAAGGCCTTTTTAGATGATACAGATGACATAAAAGTATGTGAATAATCTGTCTTAAATCTGGAGCGCTCCAGTGAAAACTTTCTTCATTTAAGATCTGCCGAGCATAGTTCTCGGGGTTTCCTCCGTCATCAATCACAGACTAGAAACACGCCAGGTCTCACGATACCTTGTTACAGTCTCGGACCAGAGGTACGTCATAGACCACGTGAGACGCCGCGCACTCTGAGACACAGGAAATCGAATCAGAAGTACGCCACAGACTACAATATTTCGGCGTCTATTCTTACCAAACGTGGGACCACGCGCACCATAGAAGCCAAGTAATCCAAGTAAGCGTGAGTTACTCTGACTTTCAACTACCAGCTGGGTTAAGGTAAGACCCGGTTTCTTACCTTGGAGCACACAGCACTTTTCCGATCGGAACAAACTGCTTTTTAAGAGACATTTTATCTGTGTTCAAATATACACAGGTCTCCGATCGGAACCAACTGCTATTTAAGAGACATCTTATCTGTGTTCAAATTATACACAGGACGCACTACTATTAAACCAAACGCTTCTGCACCTTCCATATAGCTATTTGTATGAGAGAGGACAATATTTTATGTATTTTTGGTTCCCTATATGGAATAAACTTTACATCATGAAATACCAAATGAACTAATATATTTCAGTGCTGCTATAAATTTTTAGTGCCTTTTTATATATTTTATCCAATTGTGTGTATTTTATAGCATTTTGAGGTTTTTGAATTAAATTTGTGATCACTTTATATTGCATCTTTGCCCCTTTTTTTATCCTATATTACCACACATACAGAGTCCCAGTCCAATATATTTATTTATTTTCAATACTCGTCTGTATGGGTGATACAGCTTTTCTGGCCTATAGCACCTGGTTCCTATTTTTGCATAGGAGTGAGCTATTCCTATTACACTTTTTTACAAGTCCACTTTTTAAATTACCCTAACAAGGCATATGGACGTTATAAAGGAAGGTTCCCTTTTCGGTAAGTTCTTAATGATCCAAGGTTTTGTAATACTGTAAAACACGTAGCCATTGCAGGAAATCTGCAGGGCTCTTCACAAGTATAATTTTAAAATGGGTTTGTCTTTATGAGACATCTCATTCAAAAGTGTTTCATATAAGCTATTAACACCAGCCCAATTGCTCTGTCTTTCCTGTGCATGGATCTTGTCCCAACCAGACGCTCTCACCACATAAAATGCAGCTCATAAGATGCAGCTCAAAAGTTAAAAAAAAAGTGTAATTTAAGATTTATTTTAAAAAAAAGTGCATCTGGGGTTTGCCGTTTTTGAAATAAAGCCTACTGTTTTTTAAATAAACACCTTTTTTAACCATTGAATCTTTCTGCAAATTTTCTAAATTGCATTTTATATCCTGAAATCATTTTTCGCTATGGGGTCCTCTGGTTATTCGTTACTTGGCCCCTGCCAGTACCCTATTCTCGGAATCTGACTGAAAATGAGACTTTTTAAAGCCAGATTCGACTTCAGAGATTATTATTCTCTATATCTCTATCACATAATGTGTTTTAGACATTTTAGTACATTCATACTGCATGTGCTTGTATGGTTTCAACATAATTCCCCTAGACAACCATTTCTGTTTTTATGGAAAAAAGCTTGTCTTTATTAATGCTAATTACAGACCAAATGTTAGCTAAAGGTCTGTTGTGCTTGTTACTTTGCTTCCGTGCTCAAATGTGCATGACTATGGAATTACAAGAAACTGTGTCACGAAACTATATAAAATTGTGCGTAAAAGTAAGATGAAATCAGCTGAGTCAGCTAGGAAGCTGTCTTACATTTAGAAGCGGCGCTGGATAAACCGAAGTTATGAAGAGGTCGGCGCCTCTACATAACTTTGCGATCCACTACCAGCGATGTGGCTTTATTTAGACCGGCGTCTAACATGCCAGTCTTAATAAATGTGCCCCTTAGTATCTATTGACCAAAGCATCTGAGGGGTTAAACAGAGTTATAGCTGATCCCGGAGGTGGCAGGTATAATACAGTTGGTAGTAGGTACCCACAGGACTTGGCCATGCCATCTCAGTACCAAAATAGTACAATATATTGCTGAGCAGCAACTTGCCCATGGTACTAGTTGGGCACTATTATGAAGCTGAGTGTTAAAGGGGGTCTGTCATCAACTTTCTCAAGAATGCAGGCACCTAGAAAGATGGAACCTAAACCATGATGTTCAGCTGTCAAATGTACATGTCTCAAGTGAGATGGTTTTATTGCGAAGCATCTGATGATAGAATCCCTTTAAGGGTTTAAATTACCAAATTTAGTGGTTGCATGTGCAATATACTTGTAAATGTGACTGTCCTAGACACGATTTGTATAGTAAACCCACCATGTTTAAAACAAATTGACTAATTACATATAACATAATGTGGTAGATTTACTAACAATCATAAATTTCGACCAGGCAGTCTAAAGATGCCAAATTTGTCACAGTGGTTCATGCTGGATAATAAATTAGACACTTGTGTCTAACTTTATACAACCAGTCTTTGGCTTACTTTGCAACCGATTTTTCTGCCAAAATTTTGTTGCATATCTTGAGCAAATTGTCACAGCTTAGGCTACACCTATTTTAATTAAGCCCACACCCTCTTTCCTATTAAATTCATGCCCCCTTGTCAAGAAGAGTGCAGTGAGCTATCCATTTTTACTGCATTTTACATAAAGTAATAGTTTTATGCAATTTGCATTATATATATATATACAAAGTAAGAATGATTAAAAAAAATATAAGTGTATAAGTGTTAAGGCTGACAATTTTTTGGGCAAATAATTACTAATGAGCAGTCATAGTAATGCTTCTTAACGATCATCTGGCAGTGATACTGTTGCTGATTGCCTGATGAATGAGCAAACGCTCGCTCATTGGGCACTCCAAATCTTTTGACTGGTTAAACAAATCATCGTTTGCAAGTGGCAGATCGTGGTGTCTAATCACAATCTGCTGCCAGCAAAAATGTATTCAATATAAGGAAGGGAAATATATATACTATGGTGGAGATCGCTACATGTAATAGAATAGTAGTTGTCTCTTCCGCTAGCGAGCAGACAATTGCTGGTAAGGAACGCTTTCTTCCTTTAATAGTTTATTTCTACCAATTAACAAAATACAAATTGAATCAACAAAAAAGAAATCTACATCAAATCCATTTTTGTCATTAACCACCCTTTGCCACAACATCAGTTCTTCTGGTACACTTGCACAGTTTTTAAAGAAGCTCAGCACTGAGGTTGTTCCAAACAACTTGGCTTGGCTTCTGTGGATGTAGACTTGCTCAGATCCTTCTGCCTTTTCATATAATCCCAGACAGATTCGATCAAGTTTAGGGGCGATATGATAATCTCCAGAACTTCTAGTTTTTCTTTACGCTGAAAATAATGCTTAATGACATTGGCTGTATGATTGGGGTTGTTGTCCTGCTATATAATAAAAATTTAATTTAAACTATTAACCCTTCAGTTTTTTAAAGTATTCTTACTTTGTAGACTTTTTTCCACACCTGCCTAAAACATTTGTACAGTACTGTATATATAACCAAAGGATAGCTGCATAGCAAACAAAGATAAGTGGGTTCACATGACCCAGATACCTTCCTGTATAATAATTCCAAGATAAGGCAGCATCCCAAACTCCTGTGAAAACGTGTGGATTTTTTAACAAATAAGTCAGTACAGGTGACAGGTCCTCTTTAAACAGTCCAACAGACAAGTGCCTACAAAGTCAAACTCACTCAGATTACAAACCTGTGACCCTGTGACTTTGTGAGAAGCCTCTAATTGCTGTGGTCATTTGCATGGATGGTTTATGTTCATTCTTCCTTGAAAAATAGTTCATGTTTGGTTTATTATTGATGGCTACTTTGGTAGGCATGATAGAGTGCTGGATATTACCACCCCTATGGTTTAACTTTATTCTTGTTAATATTTATTAACCAGGTAAAATATGTCCTATGAGTGAAAATATAAATTTTTTAGTGCACGTTACTTTCAATTATATAGTGAATATGAAATGCATGAATGTATTTATTTATTGGGGGGGGGGGGGGGTACATTTCTGCTTTTTTAGTGTTATTGCTATTTTTATTTTATTTTTTTCAAAATGTAGTGTTCTCTAAGCATACCTTTTCCTGGACAAAATATTGTCTGTTTTGAATGTTATAAATAATAAAAATTGTGAAAAACACCACAAAAATGTGAAAAAAAAAATATTTTAAGGAAGAATGAAGCATCTACTGAACTGATGTTTATGGCACAAAGTCTAAGCCATTCAGCTAATAGACTTAAATCTCCTTAAGTATTCTGGAATGATATTTGAACATTTTTATAAACAGCAATTAAAAATTTGCAGTAATGAAATGTAATCTTCATAAATCAACAATGATGTTAGATTAATAAACAGGAGAAGCATGGTAAAACACGCCAGCATTCTTGGGCAAGAAAAGATGATGCTTTAAACTAAGCTTCAGGGCTTCTTATGGGTATTTTGTCCCTCACAGTGTATATGTGAGGAGCCTAAAAGGTCAAGAGAAAATAAGCATAAGTCATAGCAAGCCTTAAAAAATAAACAGCAACATCTGGCAAACCACTTCCTTTCTAAATGCACAGGGAAAGTGCATTTGTGTAATGTGGTGTGAAATGTTTCTCTTGGCATTAGGACCTGCCATTACACGGAAATCTATGGAGAAGAGAATCTGTGTATAAATATTTTCATTTAAATACATGAAATTATATAGATTCTAGTTTAACAGTTGTTATTTAGTAACTCAATTTACAACAAACAACTATTGTCATGAGAGCAATATATGAACTTATCAATGTGTTCTCCTTAACATGAGAGAATATATGCTCCTCTGAGTTAAAAGCTGTCTGTGTTGTATGCAATAAACCTGTTAATGGAATTCCTTAAGCTCATCATGCAGAACATCTGAAAAAGATAAATTTGCTTTGATCTTCAGACATGAAGAGGCAAATATTAAAAGGCAATTAAGTTAGATAAAAGATCCAAAGAATACAATAGTGTTAGCCAAATAGCTCACCCCGATGTGATTCCTATGGAAGTGTTTCAAAAGAGAAATACACATTCACGGTACAGGCTTGCTCAGCATTTCCACAGTGCTATAGTGGTATACAACATTAATAAATTAATGATAGTCTAGGATCAGATATTGGCAACATATTCTGCAATGCTGTATCCACTTTGCCCCCCGCCTTTATGGTGTCACCGCCAGCTCTCTAAGAAGGTCTGGCAGACGTTCTTCTGTACCTCTTGCATGATGTTCTTTGTTTTGGTTTCACTTTGTCATCTCCTTTCCTTCTCCCAGCTGTCACCTATTCACACTAATTGCCTCCCTTTATATTCCCTCCCATACTACCTCACTTTGCGGTTTATACTACTTCCTGGATTGAAGTGATCACTGCTGGAGACTTCTGTTACTGCTTGTTCAGCTAAGTCCTTTCTTGTATTGTGTTTCTTTGCTGGCTTGATTCTAGGTGATCCTGACCCTCCGTATTAAAGGGGTATTATCATCCTTATGATCACTGTTAAATCTGTTAATGATTTAACAGTGATCATTTTTCTAAATATATTTTATTAACAAATCCCCACCGCTTAGAAAAAAATAAACCTATACTTACCTGACTGTTGTCTTCCGTCACCCCTGGTTATGGCCACCGCTCTTCTCAGGAATCGCGGTGGCCACGTGTGCGCAGACGACTTCTTTTCTTCTCCCGGCCGGCCGCGCGCTGTACTGAACGCGCACACTGAGTCAGCGCATGCGCCCTGGTGACTTCTTCCTGGCAAGTATACTATACTGGGCAGGAAGAAGTCACCAGGGCGCATGCGCGGACTCGGCGTGCGCGTTCAGTACAGCGCGCGGCCTGGCCGGGAGAAGACATCAATGAAGATGGAGCCCTCCCCCTGCCGAGTGCTGAAACCAGGAAGTGGACGGCGCGCCGGGAGTAGGTAAGTATGAAACGGCGTGTTTAGAAAACCCCTTTAAGTGCAGGGAGCCGGTGGTCGTGTCCCCTCACTATTATAGGGTTTTCAGGTGTGACACAGTCTAGGTACGAGGGTATGCAATCGTCTACCTCTGAGACCCTTGTATGTGCTTAGCAGTCAGGGTGAGCTCTTAGGGTTTTACAGGGGTTACCTTTATGCTCCTTAGTTTGGGATCAAGCCAGTCGGATGTTTATCCATAACTTCCAGCTTTCTGCAATATCATCCGTGACATATGGAGCCACTACATGACATGTATACTCTACCATCATCAACTATGGTCACTGAACTGTTAGAAATTTCCCTAACATATGCAAATGTCCAGAACAATTGCCATATGAAATTGTAAAGTAAACCTATCACCAAAGTTAAATGTTAATGACCCCCAGAATGCCCAGGCCATTCCTGTAGAGCATACTTACCAGCTCTCTGGCACCAGCGTACCTCTACCTGGATCAATACATTCGGCGATGGGGGGTGCAGCCAATAGCAGGCTTATAGGGATTGGATAACCCTTTTAATACAATAGCGAAAACAGCTGTAAGGGTAAGATGTCACCACAAGATGCAGAAAAGTTGCATGACACAAAAATATGTGCGACTTTTCTGCAACTTACAATTTTAGTACTGTGATTTGGCTGTGAAAACACAATCAAGTCACAGGCAAGTGCAGCGTGCGACATTGAAGTCAATGGAGTAAAAGTCGCACGTAACACACGACCTGCAGCACAAAATCTTTCAAGTCTTGATTTTTGGAGACTGATCCATCGCAGTAGAAGCATGTCGTGTTGTTGGACAGCGACACCATTGACAATCACTATGTGTATTGTCGTGCGACACGTGTCGCCATTTGGCTGTGCATTTAAACCTACACAGTTAACTACTAAATACAATTAGACGTCTGTTACAAAACAATGCAAATGTAGCAATTTCATGTGTATGTCTAACGGCTGCATGTTCCAGTTTGCACATAATGTGGTACATGATTTGTAATATCATTTATTTTTATTACTTGTACTGAATGTTCTCAACTCTATGTACAATGCACTACAAAAGATTAAAAGATCACATTCTTGTACATTTCTTAGATGCTGTTAATTTGAAGAGAACATATTCCAACCAATGCATGTAAACACTTTGCAGCACACAAAACTGATCTATAGAGCATCCATTACTCGCATTTTAATGGCTGAAAGGGCATTTCCACCTTAGGCTGGGTTCACACGGGCGTGACGGTTTTGTTCAGGATGCAAAATTAGGTACGCAATTGCAGTCAGTTTTGACTGCGATTGCGTTCAGTTGTTCAGTTTTTATCGCGTGATAAAAAACTGAATGTGGTACCCAGACCCGAACTTCTTCACAGAAGTTCAGGTTTTGGTTAGGTGGTGTGTAGATGTAATTATTTCCCCTTATAACATGGTTATAAAGGAATATAATAGTATTCTTTAATACAGAATGCTTAGTACAAGGTCAATTGAGGGTTAAAAAATAAAAATTAATTAACTCACCTGCTCCAATTGATCGCGTAGCTGCCAGTCTCATGTTCTTTCTTCAGGACCTATCAAAGGACCTGTGGTGACATCACTGAGCTCATCACATGGTCCAATCACATGGTCCATCACCATGGCGATGGACCATGTGATTGGACCATGTGATGTGACGTCACCACAGGTCCTTTAGCCGGCAGCTCATGATTAAAGAAGTAAGAAGAGATCGGCAACTACGCGATCAAGAGTAGGAGGTGAGTAAATTTTTTTTATTTTTTAACCCTTAATTGACCTTGTACTAAGCATTCTGTATTAAAGAATGCTATTATTTTCCCTTATAACTATGTTATAAGGGAAAATAATACAGTGAATAGACTGTCATCTTAGCAACCATGCGTGAAAATTGCACCGCATCCGCACTTGCTTGCGGATGCTTGCGATTTTCACTCAGCCCCATTCACTTCTATGGGGCCTGCATTGCGTGATAAACGTACAATATAGAGCATGCTGCAATTTTTACGCAAAGCATGAGTGATGCGTGAAAATCCCTGCTCATGTGCACAGCCCCATAGAAATGAACGGGTCCAGATTCAGTGCAGGTGCAATGCGTTCACCTCACACATTGCACCCGCGCGGATATCTCACCCGTGTGAACTCAGCCTTAGGGTATTTGCACAAGGCAGATTTTTCCATCTAGCTGATCTAGGATTTCTGCTGTGGATTTGCATTACCAACTGCTGTAAGCCTGCACGAGTGCTCACTCATTAAAGGGGTTGTCCGGGTTCAGAGCTAAACCCAGACATATCCCCATCTTGAACCCCCTGATATGAGCATCTGAGCATGAAATGCTCCGATGCTCTCTCTTGCCCTGTGCTACATCATGCTTGGCAAGGGCTGTTTGTTTATATTTTTTACACTGCTAGGCGCAGGCTTCCGCCTAGCAGTGTTCCCGATGACGTCACTGGCACTGATGGGCCGGCTTTAGTGCTGTCTAGCTGTTTTACAGCCCGCTTATTAATGCCAGTGACATCACTGGGCCCACTGCTAGACGTAAGCTTCCGCCCAGCTTTCCCAATGGAGAACCCAGTATGTCATCGGATCTAAAAATAAAATGCCTTTGGCCTGCGCTGAATCACGCAGGGCAAAGGCATTTTTTTTAGATCCGATGACATGAAATGCTCCGATGCTCATGTCAGGTGTGATGAAGGGGTGAAGATGGGGATATGTCCAGGTTCAGCCCTGAACCCAGACAACCCCCGTAAAGAAACTCCCTCCGTTATAAACCCCTCCAGCCGTGCTAAACAAACGTTCGGACAATACGACGTACCTTCAAGGCATAAAAGGCAAGCTCAGGCCGTATGACCAATTTGTAGACCCAGAAGTTGAAGGGGGCAGACTTATCAGTCAGTACCTGCAGGCGTGTGCACACATACTGCTCCACCATGTCGCACGTCCCCGTGATGTCCACGATCCAATTGGATATCTGCTCTATCAACTTTCGATGTTCTTTTCTGTGCCTACCATGTTCATCACGGTTAGCGGCGAATCAGGGTTCCACACTGGAGAGGGAGCGTGAGAAAGGGAGACCACATCCAAGGGAGGTCAATGGCTGCAATGTGGTCAAGCTAAAATGTGGGACAAATTATTGAAACCGAAGCTTCCAACTAAAGGAGGGAGCGAGCGGCAATTACCCACTCCTGACTCGGGGAGGTAGTGACGATAAATAATAAAACAGAACTCTTAAAATGCCCTGTTATTGTAATGATTATTAAAAAATTATAGGGACTGTCACTGGGGTATTTTGGATTTGGAAACGTTAGACAGGAGAGGCCCTGCTGCCGCTTTGGTAACTCTAGATAACTTCTGCCTGATCGCATGTCCCCGTGACGTCCACGATTCAATTGGATATCTTCTCTATCAACTTTCGATGTTCTTTTCTGCGCCTACCATGTTGATCACGGTTAGCGGCGAATCAGGGTTCCACGCCGGAGAGGGAGCGTGAGAAAGAGATACCACAATTCCAGTGACGGAATAAAGGACGGTAACTTGTAACGGGGATCCAGCAGCGTGGCCACCCAGTAATCAGCACAAGTTAGAATGTGGGCAACTCAGCGGTTGTTGCGGAGACACCAGAGCATGTAATCGCTCATGTGTGCCAGGTTGCCCTCTGTGTCCTCTGTATCCCCCCAGCCACGCACCAGTGATGGCCATGATCTGGTGTGGGTGCCACCCTGCTGTGAACACGGTTCCTCCTCCTCCATCTCCTCATCCTCCACCTCATCATCCTCCAGAACTGTACCCTGGCTGGAAATTGTGTACTTGGCGTTTGTAGGTACAGGAACCCACCCTCGGAGCCACTTGTGAATGACTGGCCAGAAACCCTATGAAATTATCCCTCTTCCTCCTCCTCCTCCTGTGCCACATCCTCTTCCATCATCGCCAGAAGAGTTTTTTCAAGGAGGCATAGAAGAGGGATAGTAATGCTGAGAACGGCGTTATCAGCACTGGCCATGTTGGTGAAGTACTCGAAACAGCGCAACAAGAAACACAGGTCTCGCATGGAGGCCCAGTCATTGGTGGTGATGTGGTGCTGTTCCGCAGAGTGACTCACCTGTGCGTGCTACAGCTGAAACTACACTATCGCCTGCTGCTGCTCGCGCAGTCTGACAAGCATGTGCAAGGTGGAGTTCCACCTTGTGGGCACGTCGCATATGAGGCGGTGAGCGGGAAGGCCGAAGTTACGCCACATCGCTGACAGGCGAGCAGCAGCAGGGTGAGAACGCCGAAAGCGCGCACAGACGGCCCGCATTTTCTGCAGCAGCTTTGACATATCGGGGTAGTTTTTAAGGAACCTCTACACCACCAAATTCAGCACATGCACCAGGCAAGGGATGTGCGTCAAACCGGATAGGCCCAGAGCTGCTACGGGATTTCGCCCATTATTGCACACCACCAGTCCGGGCTTGAGGCTCACTGGCACCAACCACTCATCAGTCTGTTGTTCCATGCCCGTCCACAGCTCCTGCATGGCGTGGGGTTTGTCCCCCAAACAGATACGTTTTAAAACTGCCTGCTGTCGTTTACCCCTGGCTGTGCTGAAGTTGGGGGTGAAGGTGTTACGCTGACCAGATGAGGAGGCGGTAGAGGATGCGGAAGCAGAGTAGGAGGAGGAAGCAACAGGAGGCAAACTGAAGCGCCCTGCAATCCTCGGTGGTGGAAGGACATGCGCCAAACTGCTATCCGCCTCTGGCCCAGCCGCCACTGCATTTACCCAGTGTGCTGTTAGGGAGACCCTGCCTACTGGTCCACGTATCCGTAGTTAGGTGGACCTTGCCACAGATGGCGTTGCGCAGTGCACACCTGATTTTGTCCCCCACTTGGTTGTGCAGGGAAGGGATGGCACGCCTGGAAAAGTAATGGCAGCTGGGCATGACATACTGTGGGACAGCCACCGCCATAAGGCTTTTAAAGCTCTCCGTCTCCACCAGACGGAATTATAGCATTAGGCCAGTAATTTTGAAATGCTGGCATTCAGCACCAGGGATCGCGGGTGGGTAGGGGGTACTTCATCTTCCGCTCCATTGTTTGGGAGATGGAGAGCTGAACGCTTCTGTGGGACATTGTGGAGATGCTTGGTGACCCAGGTGGTGGCGTTGCTGGCAGATCCTCTGTTTGCGGGGTGGCAGGTGCCACTGTCACTCCAGAGGTGGATGAATAGGCCGAGACTGCAGCACAAGAGGAAGCAGGAGGAGCCAGAGACCTTTCTTTTTTTTTAGGTGTCTACTCCACTGCAGCTCGTGCTTTGCACTTAGATGCCTGGTCATGCAGGTTGTGCTCAGGTTGAGAACGTTTATGCCTCGCTTCAGGCTCTGATTGCACAGCGTGCAAACCAGTCGTATCTTGTCGTCAGCACATTGTCTGAAGAACTGTCACACCAGGGAACTCCTAGGAGCTGGTTTTGGTGTGCTCAGTCCTTTTCTGCATTGGGCAGTAACAGGCGTACTGTCTAGGGGATGGCCACTCCGCTTTTGCACCCTGTTCCCTCTTCTGCTGTGTTGGTGGCTCTGTGCGACCACCACCTCTTCCTCCGAACTACACAGGTCACTCGCATGACCTTGATTCCATGTGGGGTCGAGGACCTCATCATCCTCCACATCATCTTCCACCCAGTCTTCACCCCTGCCCCCCTTGTCGGTCTGCAAAGCCACAGCAGTTGGCACCTGTGTTTCGTCATCATCCGAGACGTGATGCGGTGGTCCTCCCATGTACTCATCTTGAAACATAAGTGGTTGGGCATTGGTGCACTCAATCTCTTCCACTTCTGGGGCAGGGCTATGTGGATGGCCCTGGGAAACCCTGCTAGCAGAGTCATCAAAAAGCAGAAGAGACTGCTGTATGACTTGGGGGTGAGGTGAAAGACTTATGGACATCTGCTGCAGGTGCTAACTCTGATCTTTCAGCAGGAGACTGGCTGAGAGACAATTTGAAGGAACTGGAGGCACTGTCAGAAACCCAATCTACTATCGCCTGTACTTGTTCTGTCCTCACCATTCGTAGAGCCGTATTAGGCCTGACCAAAAAACGCTGAAGGTTGTGTCGCCTACTCGCACCTGAGGAAGGTGTTTCACTTGTGCGTGTAGCTGGCACAGATTGACCACATCCTCTCCCTGCAACAGGAGCTCTACCAGCAGCACCACGACCGGGGCCACGTCCCTTATTCGACGCTCTCCTCATTCTCTGCAAATTTAGTATCTTGCCCAAAATGGGTGTTTTTTTAATAACAGAAGATAACAGCAGTATCTAATGTGTGTATTTGACACTGACAGATGCAGCAAAGGCTGCAAATTTAGTATTTGGCCCAAAATGGGTGTTTTTTTAATAACAAAAGATAACCGCAGAATCTAAAGCATGTATTTCACACTGACAGATGCAGCAAAGGCTGCAAATTTTGTATTTGGCCCAAAATGGGTGTTTTTTAATAACAGAAGATAACAGCAGTATCTAACGCATGTATTTCACACTGACAGATGCAGCAAAGGCTGCAAATTTAGTATTTGCCCCAAAATGTATTTTTTTTTATTACAGAAGATAACAGCAGTATCTAACACATGTATTTCACACTGAGAGATGCAGCATAGGCCCCAGATATAGGTTATTGCCAAAAATGGGTGTTTTTTTAAACACTGAAAATTATTGCTGTATTTCAAGATTATATTTCAAACTGACAAATGCAGCATAGGCCCCAGATGTAGGGTATTGCCAAAAATGGGTGCTTTTTTAAACCCAGAAAATTATTGCAGTATTTCAAGCTTGTATTTAACAATGACAGACGCAGCAAACGCCGCAAATTATGTATTTTGCCCAAAATGGGTGTTTTTTTAATAGCAGAATATAACAGTAGTATCCAACGCTTGTATTTCACACTGACAGATGCAGCAAAGCCTGCAAATTTAGTATTTTGCCCAAAAAGTTTTGGGGGGAAAACACAGAAAATGATTGCAGTATTTCAAGATTATATTTCACACTGACAAATGCAGCATAGGCCCCAGATGTAGGGTATTGACAAAAATGGGTGCTTTTTTAAACACAGAAAATTATTGCAGTATTTCAAGCTTGTATTTAACAATGACAGATGCTGCAAACACCGCAAATTTAGTATTTTGCCTAAAATGGATGTTTACTTAATAACAGAATATGACAGTAGTATCTAACGCCTGTATTTCACACTGACAGATGCAGCAAGGGCTGTAAAATTTTGTATTTTGCCCAAAATTGGTGTTTTTTAAAACCCCAAAAATTATTGCAGTATTTCAAGCTTAAATTTCACACTGAAAAATGACAAATGCTGCAAAAGCCACAGATGTAGGGTCTTGCCAAAAATTGGTGATTTTTTTTAAACCCAGAATATAATTGCAGTATTTCAAGCTTCTATTTGACTGTCACAAATGCACATATACTGTGCTGGTGCACTGAACTTGCATAAAATGTCTGCCACCGCCCACCTAACCAACAGACGGATAAAAGTTATTTTTCTGGGTCACAGGGCTAAGGGCAGAGTAAAAAGATTGTGCACTGCACCCACAAAACAAAATCTAGGTAGATCGCTGAGTTAACAAGCACTTCAGATTAAAGATTCTTTCCTATTCTCTCCCTCACAGCAGCAGCATCCTATCCCTACACTAATCAGAGCAGAGTGACGTGCAGCGCTACGTGACTCCAGCTTATATAGAGGCTGGGTCACATGCTGCACTGGACAATCACAGCCATGCCATTAGTAGGCCTGTGTGTGATAGCTTCTAAGGGCACACAAGTTAAACACTTGTTGATTGGCTGCTCTGCAGCCTTTTAAAAAAGTGTCATTAACTTGCCAAACACCGAACCCGAACTTTTACTGAAAAGTTCAGGTCCGGGGTCCAAAAATCCTAAAGTTCCGGTTCGCTCAACCCTAATTATAAAATTATTATTTTATAGTTATTAAAAGGCTACATTTTCCATCCATTCAGTACACGACTTAAATAAGTCTCTATCCATTATGATATAACAACGCCGAAGCATATTTACTTGCAATTCTGCATTGTGCTGTTCCTTTGTTATTCCTCCTTGAAATGCATGAATAAATTGACATCTGTCCCCTACTTTTCCCAGAGGGCCATTCCCCGGAATTGTTAAGCTTCTTTCACATAAGCGTTAAGATTGTCCAGCAGGCTGTTTTGGCATGGGAGCAACCTGACGGATCCGTACTAACACTAGCCCACGTGTGCTGCCGGAATCCCGCTCCGGCCCCATTTACTATAATGGTGAATGGTCGGAGATGCGGCCGCAGCACGGAAAACATGCCGAGAGGTGGCTGGACTAAAAAGCAGCATGCTAATGTGAAAGAAGCCTTATACTATGAGAAATACAAGTAATTACTAAATCAGGCATGTCAGAGGAGATGAAAGGACCTCTTTAAACTATATAATGGATGTATTTCATGTTCCAGGACTTTTGTTGCTATAAAACAAAAGCTCTCTTTCCAAAACTAGCATTAGGCACAGTGTATATAGACTTGTAGTCTGCTGCCATGCGGTTTCATAATTCTCTGTATATCCTGCCAGGTGATGTTCATTATATTCTATTTGGGATATCTTCTATATATCCAAGTTTTCATCTCATAGAATATGATGCAATCCAGACATGTATGCACATCACAACTATTTCCAGCTATCAACACTGTCTCTCTGATGTATTTACTGTGTGATCACCCTATAAGTAAGGGCTCTTTCACACCTGCGTTCTTTTCTTCCGGCATAGAGTTCCGTCGTCGGGGCTCTATGCCGGAAGAATCCTGATCAGTTTTATCCTAATGCATTCTGAATGGAGTGAAATCCGTTCAGGATGCATCAGGATGTCTTCAGTTCCGGAACGGAACGTTTTTTGGCCGGAGAAAATACCGCAGCATGCTGCACTTTTTGCTCCGGCCAAAAATCCTGAAGACTTGCCGCAAGGCCGGATCCAGAATGAATGCCCATTGAAAGGCATTGATCCGGATCCGGCCTTAAGCTAAACGTCGTTTCGGCGCATTGCCGGATCCGACGTTTAGCTTTTTCTCAATGGTTACCATGGCTGCCGGGACGCTAAAGTCCTGGCAGCCATGGTAAAGTGTAGTGGGGAGCGGGGGAGCAGCATACTTACCATCCGTGCGGCTCCCGAAGCGCTCCAGAGTGACGTCAGGGCGCCCCAAGCGCATGGATCACGTGATCCATGCGTCATTCTGGAGCGCCCTGGGAGCCGCACGGACTGTAAGTATACTGCTCCCCCGCTCCCCGCTCCTACTATGGCAACCAGGACTTTAATAGCGTCCTGGGTGCCATAGTAACACTGAAAGCATTTTGAAGACGGATCCGTCTTCAAATGCTTTCAGTACACTTGCGTTTTTCCGGATCCGGCGTGTAATTCCGGCAAGTGGAGTACACGCCGGATCCGGACAACGCAAGTGTGAAAGAGCCCTAATCCTCCCCATTTCTAGCAGTTAAATTCTAAATTTTCAGCTGATAAAATTTTAAAAATTTTAGATTGAAGGAGTATGACTACTGGGATTTGTACCTATGGCTAGAACAGTGAACCCCCATCCTTCCCAGGCAGCACATCCACGACAAGAGGGAGTTGTAAGGAATACAATTTGAGTATTTGCTGTGGAGTTTCAAGACAAAGTGACATCTTCATAGAGTTGAGTTGTTCACTTTCCCTTTCGATTACATCTGATCCAGACTATCATAACAATTTTTCATAAAGAGTGTGCTGCGCAGACATCTTTGACCAGGATGTGTCATTCCTTGTGCTATAAATGAGGACACAAGTATTATAAAATGGCACAATGTAGATGGGGCCTGTTCCAGATTTTATATTAAAGCCCAGAAGATTCAGGTTACTCCTCTGAGTTTGACTCATTTCTTCTGCAGTCCATCCCCACCCTCTATAGCAAATTAACCTCATATTCCTTCTGCCCCCTTTAAAACTGCCACCCTGTAGCTTCCACCAATACCTTGCCTGATGCTCACCAATGTGCTCACATTACTGTACCGATACTGCACTATGCCCCCAAATACTGTACTGCCAAAACAAAAGTGTCCAAGGACGCAGATACAGAACTAGAAAATGATGGGCCCCAAAGCAGACTTTAGGCTTTAAACCCCAACGAGACCCCAAAATAGAGGTCAGTACTCTAACAGTGTTGTTCTGCCATGGACTTTCTTTGAATTATTTCTTTGAATATTTGAAATATTATAAAATAATAAGTAGTGATATCTTACTGATGCCTGCCACTCGCTTCCCACTGATGCCTTGCCACTCGAGTTGACAGGGACTTGGAAGTACAGAGAGAAGTAAAGCAAAGGGAAGCAGAAGAAGGAGTGCATCGGGGAATCAGAAAGGTATCACAACTTTTATTATTTTATCATATTCTAATCAGTTTTCAAAAATAAATTTTACATGGCTAAACAACCCCTTCTTAATACAGACCCGAGAGGAGACCCCAAAATTAGTAGACTCCCAGACCAGATCCCAAAATTAATAGAGATTTAATAGAGAAATAATACACACCTCGACACAGACCCAAAAATTTATACAGACCTCAAAATGAATAGACCTCCAGATTGAACCCCCATATACATACAGACCTCAAATCAGCCTCAAATTAATTCAGACCCCAAATAAGCCCCATGATCAGACCCCACTCTTCGAGACAGACCGTAAAATTCATACAGATCCCAGATCAACCCCCAAAACAGCCCACAGATTTGTACAGATCCCAGATCAGCCCCCATATTCATACAGAACCCAGATTAGATACCAAATAAGCCCCCACATTTTTACAGACCCCAAATTCATAAGCAGTACCCCAGACCTGGGGTTACAGCATTAAAATCTATGGGTTCCAGTGTGGTGAAATTCGTTATCACTGAAGTCATGTAGGAACTTCGGTGAATAACTTTTGCATTCAATTTTTTTACTTGAAAACGATTTTAAAACAAGAATCCGAAGTCAGCTTCTGTACCGGCTGGTATCGGTGCCAAAGCTGACTTTAGATCCAAGTTTTAAACGGGTTTTCAAGTTTAAAAATCGAAGTCCAAAGTTATTCACCAAAGTCTTGTAATGAATTTCCCTCGTACACACATTTGAATGCTGTACAGAGACAAATCTCCGTACAGCATTCAAACGAAGTTTTGAGCTAATCGACTTTAGGTCTATGATCTGAAGCTCGATTCGCTCAACACTAATGGTAATGTCTGGAAGTGACAGAGTTAATTAACTCTGGCACTGCCCCTACAGGAAGCTTGGGTGTGGATCCTGGATCCACCTCTAGCTCAGTCTAGTGAGTCAGCAAAAGAAGAGTGAGGAAGCTCCATGTACTCTATAACTCACAGGACTGGACTAACAGATCTCTGCCTGATCTACAGAAAGTAATTAAGGCTACTTTCACACTAGCGTTTTTCTTTTCCGGCACTGAGTTCCGTCACAGGGGCTCTATACCAGAAAAGAACTGATCAGTTATATCCCCATGCATTCTGAATGGAGAGCAATCCGTTCAGTTTGCATCAGGATGTCTTCAGTTCAGTCATTTTGACTGATCAGGCAAAAGAGAAAACCGTAGCATGCTACGGTTTTATCTCCGGTGAATAAAACTGAAGACTTGCCTGAATGCCGGATCCGGCATGTTTTTCCATAGGAATGTATTAGTGCCGGTATTGCAATGCATTTTTCTGACTGATCAGGCATCTTTTAGACTGATCAGGATCCTGATCAGTCCGAAAAATGCCTGATCAGTCAGAAAAAATGACATCCGTTTGCATACAGTTTGCCTGATCAGGCAGTCAGTTCAGGCAACGGAACTGCCTGCCGGAATCAAGCAACGCAAGTGTGAAAGTACCCTAAGAGAGAAAGAGACAAGAAGGTTCGGAAATCTGCATGGCTCAGCAGTGGAGTTAGTAAGGTATCTTGCTACTTAAGCTATTCAAACCTTACAGCAGTGAGGGAAATACTGTTAAGGTAACATTCACACTTGGACATGACTTGACCAGTCGATCTCTTAGACCTGTACACCTCAGTTGCAAATTACAGGCACAATTTTCAAATTCTGGCTGTACCAAGCTGAAAATGTCCCCCAATACTGGCATTGTTGCTCCATACAAGTCTAGGATATATAAATAACAGTATATGCTCAAGTGAGCTAGTGATCCTCAGTCTATATAGCCTTCAGTAAGTACTCATGCACCCCAGGTCCATACTTTGTATGTCCACAGATGAATTAAGTATCTCTAATGTAGCAATAACATTTATGAGCACTGTGGAGATTCGCTCTGGTAGACAGGGCGTGCGAACGCAGTACAGAGGCAAATTACCAGTTCTTAAATCAAACTTCCGTGTTTATTCACACATAAAGCAAAAACAAAACGTCACTTTGCAGTCTTGGTGGTAGTTCACACACAAAGGAAAGTCCACATAGCAACAATCACCTTGTTTGCAGTCCTGCCTCCAGCAGTCCATAGTAAGCTTTTAGGGGGCCCGTTTCCCCTACTCACGGGTCTCAGCCCTCCAGCACGGCACAAGCCTCAGATCCCGGCACACACACAGCTCCAGTGTCAGAGAGGAGTAATCCACTAGTGATGAGCGGCAGGGGCAATATTCGAATTTGCGATATTTTGCGAATATGTGGTAGAATATTCGTCATATATTTGTGAATATTCATATTCAAAATTAAATCTGCAATGTAAAAATCGCGTAAGATTATTTTCGTGATTCCGAAAAATCTGCTATGTGAAAATGGCGTATTGCAAAGTGGGTCAAAAATGAATATATAGCACTATAGAATATAGTGCTATATATTCAGTTTTTAGAATATTCTGCATTTTTTTCCATCCGAAGTTAACAGTCATTGGCCCATAAGCAACTTAAGCAGGGAGGAATCATGACTTTAGATGGAAAAATTTAGGAATATTCTAAAAAACTAATATATAGCACCATATTGAATATAGTGCTATATATTAGTTTTTAGACTATTCATAATTTTTTTCCAACTGAAAATTGTTTTCCTCCCGGCCTCTTGCTTGTGGGCTAATGAGTCATTGGCCTACACGCAACTTAAAGGGGTTGTCCAGGTTCAGAGCTGAACCTGGACATCCCTCCATTTTCACCCAGGCAGCCCCCCTGATATGAGCATCGGAGCAGTTCATGCTCCGATGCTCTCCTTTGCCCTGCGCTAAATTGCACAGGGCAAAGGCATTTTTCTGAGTTCCGGTGACATACCGGGCTCTCTATGGGGCTGACAGGCAGCCCGGTGACGTCACCGACACTGATGGGCGGGATTTGGCTCTGCCCTAGCCAGTAAAACGGCTAGGGCAGAGCTAAAGCCCGCCCCTCAGAGCCGGTGACGTCACCGAACACACTGCTGGGCGGAAGTTACCGCCCGGCAGTGTGTTATTGAAAACACAAGAGCCCGTAGTAGATTAAGTTTTATATAGGGATATTTTAGAAATGGTCTGAATTATGGCTTGGTCTAGAGAAGCTACAATACAGAGCAGCAAAGGTATAAGGCCTCTTTCACACGGGCGTCATGTTTTTTGCCCGGATAAGAGGCGGGTGCGTTGCGGGAAAATGCGCGATTTTTCCGCGCGAGTGCAAAACATTGTCATGCGTTTTGCACTCGCGTGAGAAAAATCACGCATGTTTGGTACCCAGACCCGAACTTCTTCACAGAAGTTCGGGCTTGGGATTGATGTTCTGAAGATTGTATTATTTTCCCTTATAACATGGTTATAAGGGAAAATAATAGCATTCTGAATACAGAATGCTTAGTATAATAGTGCTGGAAGGGTTAAAAATAATAAAAAAAAGTTAACTCACCTTCTCCTCTTGTTAGCGTAGATCCCGGTCTGTTCTTTAGCTGTGGACTGAATGACCTGAGGTGACGTCAGATCACATGCTCCAATCACATGGTCCATCACCGTGGTGATGGAGCATGTGATCTGACGTCATCAAAGGTCCTTCAGCCACAGCTAAAGAACAGACCGGCCTCTACGCGAACAAGAGGAGAAGGTGAGTTAACTTTTTTATTATTTTTAACCCTTCCAGCACTATTATACTAAGCATTCTGTATTCAGAATGCTATTATTTTCCCTTATAACCATGTTATAAGGGAAAATAATACAGTGAATAGACTGTCACCTAGAACCCATGCGTGAAAATCGCACCGCATCCGCACTTGCTTGCGGATGCATGCGATTTTCACGCAACCCCATTCATTTCTATAGGGCCTGCATTACGTGAAAAACGCACAAAGAGGAGCATGCTGCGATTTTCACGCAACGCATAAGTGATGCGTGAAAATCACCGCTCGTGTGCACAGCCCCATAGAAATGAAGGGGTCAGGATTCAGTGCGGGTGCAATGCGTTCACCGCACGCATCGCACCCGCACGGAAAACTCGCCCGTGTGAAAGGGGCCTAAGGCTGAGTTCACACGGGCGAGATTTCCGCGCGGGTGCAATGCAGTAGGTGAACGCATTGCACCTACACTGAATCCGGCACCATTCATTTCAATGGGGCTGTGCACATGAGCATTTTTTTTCATGCATCACTTCTGCAATGCTTTAAAATCGCAGCATGTTCTATATTCTGCGTTTTTCACGCAGCCCTGGCCCCATAGAAGTGAATGGGGCTGCGTTAATAACGCATTGCATCTGCAAGCAAGTGCGGATGCAATGCGTTTTTCACTGATGGTTGCTAAGAGATGTTGTTTGTAAACCTTCAGTTTTTTATCACGCGCGTGAAAAAAGCATCAAAACGCATTGCACCCGCGCGGGAAAAACTGAACAACTAAACGCAATTGCAGCCAAAACTGACTGAACTTGCTTGCAAAATGGTGCGAGTTTAACTGAACGCACCCTGAACGCATCCGGACCAAATCTGTCACGCTCGTGTGAACTCAGCCTAAGTACTATTGAGTGAAACCATGCAGAGGTAATAGGCCACTGAAAAGAGGGGCCAGTACATGTTATGTAATTGGTGATGAAAACATGTGCAGGATTCCTCTCTTCATAGGCCCTAGAATGTTAGCAAAGAATAGATAAAGTAAAAGAGCAAACATGCATCTAGTCCTCCTAGTCTTAGGTGGTTAGGGCTGAAGCCCAGAAGAGGGTCCTATTTGGAGTTTTACTATAGGGACTGTTTACCTGTATTTACACCCCTGCCAATCATTATAATCTTCTGGGCCTTTAATCCCTGTGCACACTACATTTGTTTTGCATTGACTTTTAATAGTAATGTGCATATGTTTTACTCCTGGATAGGTTTTGACTGCCTCTTTACTTTTTTTTTACAACATCATTAAAGTAACACCAAAGAGCTTTTGAAGGAGAAAACAGCTGGTTGTGCAATTATCGTGAAAGCTTAAGTACTTTGCTTTTATGGTTTTTTTTTTGCATGTGTGAAGTGCACCAGAACATTTTACCTCCACTGGGATAAATGACCTAATATGGCATAATTTCCTGGCACCTGCAGTACGTATATAATATATATACATTCTCTGTGAATGTGTGTGTGTGTATATATATATATATATATATATATATATATATACACACACTGTATATATACAGTACATTTTCTTCTTTCTTACTTTACTTTACGTTTGCCGCTCTATTCAAATGGGGGAACACGGCCCCTTTTCTAGTAGGAAGGGGTCCCAGTGAATGGGCCCCAATCAGACATTGTGGATGGGGGATAAATTGTTGTCATGGGACATTTAAGAATATTTTCACCTAAAGCGGAATTCAACTGAAAGTAATGTTTGGTGAACTTTCCTTCCTCTTTCCTAATTTTAAGTGTGGAACCCAGGACCTGCTAGACAGTAGGAGGCCTACAACCCAGGCTGTATTGATTGTAGTGGATGGCACTCCTGGGTATGATGTTCGGTGCTCAGTGGAAGGGGTCAATCACAATATATATAGAGAAACCACGGCACTCGATAAGTCGTTTTTCAAAATTCAATTCATTTATTTGTTGTCCAACCCAAAAGGATCTTTTTTATATTGCAACTGCAATATAAAAAAGATCCTTTTGGGATGGACAACAAATAAATGAATTGAATTTTGAAAAACAACTTATCGAGTGCCGTGGTTTCTCTATATATATTACAACTCAGGCTAACTTGTCAGTAAACACCATACTCTGCAAGGTGAATGTTAAATATGTGGTGCAGGAGAGTTGCAATACAAATTGTGCAAATATAGTCCCGTGCAGCAAGTAATAGTCAACTTTATTGTGCAGTATGGCAGTTTAACAAGGTGACAAAAGAGAACAATTGTCTGTCCATTTCTGGAGATACGTAATGGGAGAACTTAACAAGGCTGGCATTTCAATGCCAGTTTTCATCTAGTTCTTTACTGCAGTGAGATATGCCTAACTTATTAACAGGTGCAGGCCTTTTCAGAAACTAAGCACAATTCATATGTTAGAAATTCAAATCCAAGCAATGACCTGGCATAGATTTCAGTTATAATGTATGCCAATTTCTTGTGTAAATCGATCCAAATTTGCCATGCTGCAAGAGGACACATTCCTCCTGCAAAGCGTAACCCACTTTTCAGAACGGTAGTGAGCATAGTGTAAAACCCCAAAAAGTTTGAATTTGTTTTGTGCAAATAGAATTGTAAAAATAGAATTATAACTTTGACTTGATGCCACTTTACTGGTGCATAAGAAGTCATAAATTCCCCCATCCCCTCCGATGTCTTCTCACAGGGAAGACACAGTTCATAAATGTTAATGAACAACTCCATACACTGTGCAGTGGTGTTATGCAGCGAGTGTGGACCCATGGTGTCACTTGAACAAAAAGCTACCCCTCTCTGATTGCCAGTGCTAGCTGCCACATTCTGTTCTCCTCCTTCCTTTGTCTCCAATTCAGATATGAAGTAGGAGGTCAGAAGGTGAGACACCAGCAAAAGCACAGGGCCAGCCCTACTATCAGCAAGCTAGCTTGTCTTTCAGCACTACCAAACATACAAGAGAATATAGCACTACATTACTTTTGCATCCAGTAACATCTGTTCTGATGTAGGCGTTCTCTTTCCTCACCGCCATGATAACTTCATTCAGTGACGTCTCTTATGATGTAGGTGTTCTCTTTCATAATCTCCTCCAATAAGACCAGACTGTCATTAAGATTTCTTTCAGCCACATCTTGTCTCTGCAGAATTTGTCACACACACATCTGAGATCTTTCATTTTCCATCATCCTCCTGAACTTGATGTCCCAGCAATGTTATCCTGCTGTCACCTGACTACTTTGTCCATTGTGTTCCCTAATTCCCCCAAATTGTCATGGTCTTACCTTCTTACTGTTCTCCTTCATTTGACATGTGCTGGCGGCCATCTTGGTTTCTGGGTTTCTTGTAGCCTCCCACCCTGCGGCTTCTCCTTCCCACTGGGAGGAGCTGGATGCCTAGCTCATATATATAGGAGGTCTGTGGCTTCAGTTCCTTGCTTGGTCCTCCTGTGTTCACATGCTTCTAAGACTGCTGCTGCTTCTGGTTCCTGATCCTGGCCTCGTCTGACTACCCCGTTGGTTCCTGATCCTGGCTTCGTCTGACTACCCCGTTGGTTCCTGATCCTGGCTTCGTCTGACTACCCTGCTGGTTCCTGATCCAGGCTTCGTCTGACTACCCTTCTGGTTCCTGACCTCTGTCTACGCAAGACCCTGCTTCGGTTTAGCCATCCGTTTGGACTTTTGCTTACAGCTTGATTTTCAATAAAGCCTTCTTATTTCCACTTATCTCTTGTTGTACGTCTGGTTCATGGTTCCATGACATTAGGACCAAGCCATGAATTCTGACGGTACAGGGCCATCCTCGCTACCTACGCTGGTTGCCAGACTTGATCAGCAGGATCACCTGTTGGGTCGGTTCGCTGTGGCGTTGCAAACCCTGCTTGAACGCACGGCTCATTTCGCTTCCGTTGCCGATGGGTCGGTTGTCGCTCCTGGGCCCGCTCCTACTGCCGCTCCGGTTGTTGCGCCAGAGTCTACCCCGACACCTGATGCTGCGCCTGCGGTGTCTCGGGGTATGACCGGTTCTGCCCCCCTTCCACAGCGCTTTGGGGGAGAGCCAACTCAGTGCCGAGGTTTCCTTAACCAGGTGGGCATTTATTTCGAGTTGCTGCCACATGCCTTTCCTACTGAGAGATCAAAGGTGGGCTTCTTGATCTCGCTGCTCTCGGACAAGGCCTTGGCCTGGGCCAGCCCTTTATGGGAGAACAACAATCCGGTGGTTGCCGAGTTTTCCGGTTTTGTTGCTTCTCTTCGGAAGGTATTCGATGTGCCTGCTCGTGCTGCCTCTGCTGCGAAGCTCCTTATGTCCATCAGACAGGGTTCACGATCCGAAGCTGAATACGCCATTGAGTTTCGTACCCTGGCAGCAGAGGTGGGCTGGAATAATGAGGCTCTGGTCGCTGCTTTCTCTCATGGTCTCTCGGATGCCTTGAAGGATGAGGTTGCAGCTAAGGACCTACCAGTGGAGCTCGAGTCTCTTATTTCTTTCCTGATTTTGATTGACACCAGACTCAGGGAGAGACCTTCCTTTAAGGAGAGCCTGCGGAGGTCTTCTAACAGATTGGCGCCTACGTTTGCTGTCCCACCCGTGCCTCCCTCTCCTCCCACGCCTCCTGGGGATGACTTGTCTGGGGGTGAACCCATGCAGCTGGGGTTTGCTCGCCTGTCCGAGGGGGAGAGGGTACTCCGGAGACGCGAGGGCCGATGCATGTACTGTGGTCTCGGTGGGCATTTTCGGTTGGCATGTCCGAACCGTCCGGGAAACGCTCGCACCTGAGATCCTGTCGGGGGCAGATCTTGGGTGGAGTCTCCTCGTCCCCGGTTTCCCGTGTTGACAAACCACTGATCACTGTTGTCCTCTCCTGGGTCGGGGGCTCGGTGACGACCCAGGCGTTGGTGGACTCTGGTGCTGGTGGTTTGTTCATTGATTGTGTGTGCGCTGCCGCCAATTCCATTCCTCTGCAGCCTCGAGGTTCCCCACTGGCTCTTGAGGCGATAGACGGCAGACCCCTTCTGCCGCCACACGTGACTCATGAGACCCTTCCAGTGGGGATAGCCATTGGTGCCGTTCACAGAGAGTCGGTCTGTCTCCAGGTGATTTCGTCTCCACACTACTCGGTGGTCTTGGGGTACCCCTGGCTCCAGAAGCATAATCTGACTTTCGATTGGAGATCGGCCGAGATCCTCTCGTGGTCACCGCAGTGTGGGGCTAGTTGCATCCATGGGCCTGTCAAGTTGCTGTGTACTTCCTCGGACTCTCTGTTGCCTCCTGAATACGAAGAGTACCGGGATGTATTCGATAAGGTGCGCGCGGTTGCCCTACCTCCGCACCGCCCATACGATTGTGCCATAGAGTTACAATCTGGTGCCGTTCCTCCTCGTGGCAAAGTCTATCCACTGTCGGTAGCGGAGAATGAGGCCATGGAGGAGTACGTGAGGGAGGCGCTTTCACGCGGACACATTCGCAAATCCTCGTCCCCGGCAGGGGCTGGATTTTTCTTTGTGAAAAAGAAGGGCGGTGAGTTGAGGCCTTGCATCGATTAAAGGGGTCTCAATTGCATCACGATCAAGAACGCTTACCCGATACCCTTGATTTCCGAGTTGTTCGATCGCCTCAAAGGGGCCACGGTCTTTACCAAACTCGACCTGAGGGCGGCATATAACCTGGTAAGGATCAAGGCGGGCGATGAGTGGAAGACCGCGTTTAACACCAGGACCGGTCATTATGAATCCTTGGTTATGCCCTTTGGGTTGTGCAATGCGCCCGCAGTCTTCCAGGAATTCATCAACGATGTTTTCCGTGACCTGTTGCAGCAGTGTGTGGTGGTCTATTTGGATGACATCTTGGTATATTCTGAATCCATGGAGGCCCACATTATGGATGTCAGACGAGTGTTGCAACGGTTCCGAGAGAACAGGCTGTTCGGTAAGCTTGAGAAATGCGAATTTCACCGATCCCAGGTAACCTTCTTAGGTTACATCATTTCCGCTGAGGGGTTCTCCATGGATCCTGAGAAGGTTTCGGCTGTCTTACAGTGGCCCCAGCCCAGTGGTCTCCGTGCCCTGCAGCGCTTTTTGGGCTTCGCCAATTATTATCGGAAGTTCATCAGGGACTTTTCTATGCTAGCCAAGCCTCTCACGGATCTGACCAGGAGGGGCAGTAATTTCCAGGTCTGGCCGCTCGAGGCCATCCGAGCTTTTGAGGCTCTAAAGTCCGCCTTTGTGTCGGCTCCGATTCTGTCGCATCCCAACCCTGGGTTGCCCTTTGTCCTCGAGGTGGACGCGTCTGAGACAGGAGTAGGCGCCCTTCTGTCTCAGCGTAGAACACCAGAGGGTCCTCTGCTTCCTTGTGGGTTTTACTCCCGGAAACTGTCTTCCGCGGAGTGCAACTATCAGATTGGTGACAGGGAGTTATTGGCCATCGTGCAGGCCCTTAAAGAATGGAGGCACTTGCTCGAGGGTTCGGTGGTTCCGGTTCTCATCCTGACGGACCACAAGAATCTGACCTACCTTTCTGAGGCCAAGAGATTGACACCACGTCAGGCCAGATGGGCTCTGTTCTTGTCACGTTTTAATTACGTGGTCTCCTACCTACCCGGTTCCAAGAACATCAGAGCGGATGCCTTATCATGGCAGTACTCCGAGCTGTCCGGGGAGGAGTCGATTCCGACTTCGGTCATACCTCCGAATCAGATCCTGGCCGCCATTCGCACCAGCCTGACCTCTCCCCTGGGTGAGCAGATTTTGGCGGCTCAATCTGGTGCTCCCTCTGGGAGACCCAACGGCAGGTGTTTTGTGCCTGAGGAGTTGCGCACTCGGTTGTTGCGAACCTACCATAACTCCAAGGCCGCGGGGCATCCTGGAAAGAATCAGCTGTCCTGGGCTGTTTCACGTCTGTTCTGGTGGCCTTCTCTACGTTCCGACATCGCCGCATATGTAGCGGCATGCTCCGTTTGTGCCCAGAGTAAGTCCCCTCGGCACCTTCCGTTGGGCCTTTTGCAACCCATAGCCACCGGGGAGCGCCCATGGTCACACCTGGGGATGGATTTCATTGTGGACCTCCCTGCATCCCGAGGCCATACGGTCATTCTCATGATTGTGGATCGGTTTTCCAAAATGTGCCACTGTGTTCCTCTCAAGAAGTTACCCTCTGCACAAGAGTTGGCCACGATTTTCGCCAGGGAGGTCTTCCGGTTGCACGGTTTGCCCAAGGAGATTGTGTCGGATCGGGGGAGTCAGTTTGTGTCCAGGTTCTGGCGCGCCTTTTGCTCCCAGTTGGGGATTCATCTCTCTTTCTCCTCGGCCTACCACCCTCAGTCCAATGGGGCTGCAGAACGATCCAATCAGGCCTTGGAGCAATTCCTTCATTGCTATGTCTCCGATCACCAAGACAATTGGGTTGACCTCCTGCCTTGGGCTGAGTTTGCCAGGAACACGGCGGTGAACTCTTCCTCTGGGACGTCTCCCTTCATGGCCAATTATGGGTTCCAACCTGCCGTGTTACCGGAGGTATTCTCTCCCCAGGATATTCCGGCTGTGGAGGATCACCTTTCCGTCCTACGTGCTTCTTGGGTACAGATCCAGAGGTCCCTTGAGGTCTCTGCGCAGCGCCAGAGACTCCAGGCTGATCGCAGACAAGCGCCCGCTCCTTCCTACCAGGTCGGAGACCGTGTATGGTTGTCCACCCGCAACCTCAACCTTCGAGTGCCCACTCCCAAGCTGGAGCCTCGCTTTGTTGGTCCCTTCCGAGTGCTTCGCAGGGTAAACCCGGTAGCCTATGCCCTTGCGCTTCCTCCTGGCATGCGGATCTCCAACGTGTTTCATGTCTCCCTGTTGAAGCCATTGGTGTGTAATCGTTTCACTTCCTCGGTTTCTCGGCCCCGTCCGGTCCAAGTGGGCAATCGTGAGGAATATGAGGTGAGCAATATCCTGGACTCACGCCTGGTCCGCGGTCGGTTGCAGTTTTTGGTCCATTGGTGTGGTTATGGTCCAGAGGAGCGTTCCTGGGTTCCCTCCGCAGATGTCCATGCTCCTGCTTTGCTCCGAGCCTTCCACGCACGCTTCCCTCAGAAACCGTTCCTTACTCCGCGGAGGAGGGGCCCTTGAGGGGGAGGTACTGTCATGGTCTTACCTTCTTACTGTTCTCCTTCGTTTGACATGTGCTGGCGGCCATCTTGGTTTCTGGGTTTCTTGTAGCCTCCCACCCTGCGGCTTCTCCTTCCCACTGGGAGGAGCTGGATGCCTAGCTCATATATATAGGAGGTCTGTGGCTTCAGTTCCTTGCTTGGTCCTCCTGTGTTCACATGCTTCTAAGACTGCTGCTGCTTCTGGTTCCTGATCCTGGCCTCGTCTGACTACCCCGTTGGTTCCTGATCCTGGCTTCGTCTGACTACCCCGTTGGTTCCTGATCCTGGCTTCGTCTGACTACCCTGCTGGTTCCTGATCCAGGCTTCGTCTGACTACCCTTCTGGTTCCTGACCTCTGTCTACGCAAGACCCTGCTTCGGTTTAGCCATCCGTTTGGACTTTTGCTTACAGCTTGATTTTCAATAAAGCCTTCTTATTTCCACTTATCTCTTGTTGTACGTCTGGTTCATGGTTCCATGACACAAATACTATACTGCAGAAAAAAGTGCCTACAGTAATAATAATGCCCCCAATAGTGCCCCTGTAATAATTAAGCCTTCAATAGAGCCCCATTAATAATATTGCCCCCTGTAGTACTTACAGTAATAATAATGCTCCTACAGTGCCACTTTTAATTCTCCCAGTAATAATAATGCCCCCTATTAGTAACATAGTACATAAGGCCGAAAAAAGACATTTGTCCATCCAGTTCGGCCTGTCATCCTGCAAGTTGATCCAGAGGAAGGCAAAAAAAAAAACCCTGTGAGGTAGAAGCCAATTTTCCTCACTTTAGGGGAATATAAAATTCCTTCCCGACTCCAATCAGGCAATCAGAATAACTCCCGGATCAACGACCCGTCTCTAGTAGCTATATCCTGTAATATTATTACGCTCCTGAAATACATCTGGCCCCTCTTGAATTCCTTTATTGTACTCACCATCACCACCTCCTCAGGCAGAGAGTTCCATAGTCTCACTGCTCTTACCGTAAACAATTCCTCTTCTATGTTTGTGTAGAAACCTTCTTTCCTCCAGACGCAGAGGATGTCCCCTCGTCACAGTCCTGGGGATAAATAGATGATGGGAGAGATCTCTGTACTGACCCCTGATATATTTATACATAGTAATTAGATCTCCCCTCAGTCGTCTTTTTCCTAAAGTGAATAACCCTAATTTTGATAACCTTTCAGGGTACTGTAGTTGCCCTATTCCAGTTATTACTTTAGTTGCCCTCCTCTGGACCCTCTCCAGCTCTGCTATGTCTGCCTTGTTCACAGGAGCACAGAACTGTACACTGTACTCCATGTGTGGTCTGACTAATGATTTGTAAAGTGGTAGGACTATGTTCTCATCACGGGCATCTATGCCCCTTTTGATGCAACCCATTATCTTATTGGCCTTGGCAGCAGCTGCCTGACACTGGTTTTTGCAGCTTAGTTTGCTGTTTATTAAAATTCCTAGATCCTTTTCCATGTCAGTGTTACCGAGTGTTTTACCATTTAATAAGTACAGGTGACTTGCATTATTCCTTCCCATGTGCATAACCTTACATTTGTCAGTGTTAAACCTCATCTGCCCCTTCTCTGCCCAAGCCTCCAGTCTATCCAGATCGCTCTGTAGTAGTATACTGTCCTCTTCAGTGTTAATTACTTTACACAGTTTAGTGTCATCTGCGAAAATTGATATTTTACTAAGCAAGCCTTCTACAAGATCATTAATAAATATATTGAAGAGAATTGGGCCCAATACCGACCCCTGAAGTACTCCACTAGTGACAGTGACCCAAACTGAGTGTGTACCACTAATAACCACCCTCTTTTTTCTATCCCTCAGCGCTCAGCCAGTTACTTACCCACTTACAGACGTTTTCTCCCAGTACAAGCATTCTCATTTTATATACTGACCTTTTATGTGGTACAGTGTCAAATGCTTTGGAGAAGTCCAGATACACGACATCCATTGATTCCCTGCTGTCAAGTCTAGAACTTACCTCCTCATAGAAACTGATTAAATTAGTTTGGCATGACTGATCCCTCATGAAGCCATGCTGATATGGCATTATTTGCTTATTTCCATTGAGATGCTCTAACATAGCATCTCTCAGAAAACCTTCAAACTGTTTACCCACAACAGATGTTAAACTTACCGGCCTATAGTTTCCAGGCTCTGTTTTTGGACCCTTTTTGAATACTGGCACCACATTTGCTATGTGCCAATCCTGTGGGACATTCCCTGTCAGTATAGAGTCTGCAAATATCAGAAATAAGGGTCTGGCTATGACATTACTTAATTCCCTTAGGATACGGGGGTGTATGTCATCCGGTCCTGGCGATTTGTCTATTTTAATCTTTTTAAGTCACTGTTGTACTTCTTCCTGGGTCAGACAGGACACTTTTAATGGGGAATTTATTTTTACATTCAGCATTTCATCTGACAGTTTATTTTCCTCAGTGATACATTGGAGAAAAAAAATATTTAACAGCTTTGCTTTCTCCTCGTCGCTCTCTGCGACTCCCCCCTCATTACTCTTTAAAGGACCGACACCTTCAGATGTATACTTTTTAACATTTATATAATTGAAGAACATTTTAGGGTTAGTTTTACTCTTTGGCAATTAAAGAGGACCTTTCACCTGGAAAAACATTGTGAACTAAGTATCATGACATATACAGCGGCGCCCAGGGATCTCACTGCACTTACTATTATCCCTGGGCGCAGCTCCGTTCGGCCGCGATGTCCTCCAGTATCTTCGCTCACTTGGTTATAGTAGGCGGAGACTTTGGGGACTTGGTTATAGTAGGCAGAGTCTGCCCTTGTTCTGCTGGGCGTCTCCTCCTCCTAGGCTGTAGCACTGGCCAATCGCAGCCCAGAGCTCACAGCCTGGGAGTTTTTTTTTCTCCCAGGCTGTGAGCTCTGTGCTGCGATTGGCCAGCACTACAGCCTAGGAGAAGGAGACGCCCAGCAGAACAAGGGCAGGCTCCGCCTACTATAACCAAGTGAGCAAAGATACCGGAGGGCACAGCGGCCGAACGGAGCGGCGCCCAGGGATAATAGTAAGTGCAGTGAGATCCCTGGGCGTCGCTGTATATGTCATGATACTTAGTTCACAATGTTTTTCCAGGTGAAAGGTCCTCTTTAATCTCTCGGTCTCTAGTTTGGACGCTTTTATTTGTTTTTTACATGTTCTATTTTTTTCCTTGTAGCTTTTCAGTGCTTCTGTGCTACCTTCCTGTTTTAGTGTTTTATATGCTTTCTTTTTGTCATTTATTGCTTTCTTTACGGGTCTGTTTATCCACATTGGTTTCTTTTTGTTTCTTAACCTTTTATTCCTATACGGTATGTACCTCTCACAATGAGATTTTAGGATGCTTTTAAAGATATCCCATTTTGTGGCTGTATTTTTATTTTTGAGGACTTTGTCCCAGTTAGTTAGGCCTATGGCCTCTCTTAGTTGGCTAAATTTAGCTTTTTTGAAGTTTGGTATTTTTGTTCCTCCCTGTATAAACGCTCTTTTGAATGATAATTGGAAGGTTATTACTTTATGGTCACTATTTCCCAGGTGTCCCCAACCTGCTCGTCTGTTGTTCTGTCAGGCCCTTTTGGTTAATACTAAGTCCAGTATGGCCGTCCCTCTAGTCGGGTCCTGAACCAGTTGGGAGAGGTAATTATCTTTGGTTATTGCCAAGAACCTGTTTCCCTTATGAGATATACAAGTTTCAGTTTCCCAGTCTATATCTGGGTAGTTGAAGTCCCCCATAATAACCACCTCATTATGATTTGCCGTCTCGTCTATCTCGTTTAGTAGTAGATTTTCTGTGGACTCTGGTATATTAGGTGGTTTATAGTAAACTCCTATTAGTAATTTATTATTGTTTTTAGCTCCATGTATCTCTACCCACAGTGACTCCACATGTTCATGTCCCTCACTTATATGTTCACGTAGTGTGGGCTTTAACAGGACTTTACATAAAGGCAAAACCTTCCCCCTCTCCGCTTTTGACGATCCTTTGTAAACAGACAGTAACCTTGTACATTAACTGCTCAGTCATAGCTGTCATCCAGCCATGTCTCAGTTATTCCCACTATGTCATAGTCCTCCTCACACATCACTAATTCCAGTTCCCCAGTTTTATTTGTCAGGCTTCTGGCATTAGTATACATACATTTGAGAGGTTTATGTATATTTTTTACCCTACACCTTTCCTTCTGGACTGTTCTAGTCCCTCCTTCCATTCCTCCCCAGTCCCATTACCTTGCCCCTGGTCTCTATCTGCACTATCTTCCCCTCCTATAACATAATTACCCTCCCCCAGTGCCTAGTTTAAACACTTATCCAACCTTCTAGCCATCTTCTTCCCCAACACAGCTGCCCCTTCCCCATTGAGGTGCAGCCCGTCTCTACGATAGAGCCTGTAGCCGATAGAGAAGTCGGCCCAGTTCTCCAGGAACCCAAACCCCTCCTTCCTACACCAGTTCTTGAGCCACTTGTTAATCTCACTAATCTCCCACTGCCTTTCTTGTGTGGCCCGTGGTACAGGTAGTATTTCGTAAAATACTACCTTTGAGGTCCTTGCCCAAAGCTTTTGTCCTAAATCCCTGAAATCATTTTTAAGGACTCTCCACCTACCCCTAACTTTGTCATTGGTTCCGATATGGACCATGACTGCTGGATCTTCTCCAGCCCCTCCCAGTCAACCCGATCCGCGATGTGTCAAACTCTAGCACCAGGAAGACAGCACACTGTTCGGCGATCATGGTCTTTGTGACAGATTTCCCTATCTGTTCCCCTAATAATGGAGTCTTCCACTACCAGCACCTGTCCTGCCTGCCCTGCTCTCCTGGTCCCCTGCTTACTGGAGCTGACATTCCGCTGACTGGCAGAGGAAGTGTCCGGCTGCAGCAGTGCCGTCCCTGGACTGACATCCCCCTCCTCTGCCAAACGTGCAAACTTGTTGGGGTGTGTCAGATCAGGGCTAGCCTCCCTGGCACTCTTCCCTCTACCCCGCTTTGTAACTGCTACCCAGCTAGCTACCTCACTTTCCTCAGCCTCCTCTCTGTCACCCTCCCCCTCATCTACCCGAAAGAGTGCTTGCTCAGTGAGAAGCAAACTCTTTTGCAAATTGTCAATGCCTCTCAGTGTTGCAACTTGCCCATTTAGAGACTCGATTTGCGATTCCAAACTGGTAATTTGCTCACATCTTGAACAAAGATATACACCACCCTCGAACGGCTGTTCCAGGACTGCATACATCATGCAAGATGTCCACTGGACTGCGTTGTCAATTGTGCAACACATACTAAATGGGGATTACACCACAAAAGCGAAAAATACAATATAATGTAGTACTAAGAAACTGGCTAATTGCAGTCCCCCACTGACGTCCCTGACTCTAAAGTCACTTAATCTTAAGTCACACACTTAATCAACCACGCGTTGCGGTCAAACTCGCGTTATATATCTGCTTATATAAATATAAATGCAGCTTACTACACCAGCCTGGTTTGTTTTCCCTCTGGATTCAAATAGGCTGTGCTGCTCTCACTGCAGAATTTTTATAGTCTCCTAATTAGACAGCCACACCCTAATTACTCACCTCTGCAACCCCTGGAGAAGGAAAAAAAAGTGTTATCACAGCACACAATACAGTCAAATACAGCCACTGTAATGACCGGCGTCGCACGCAGGGAGGAAAACAGGGAAAGCCCTGCCCAAGGGAGAGGGAAAGGTGGTGACCCCTAACTCACCTTGCGGCTGGCACCTGACTGCCCTGACGTCCCTAGACGGGTTCCTCACCCGTGCGGCGATCACGTGCCTAAACCCTGGCTTTCCCTGAAATGAGCCCTAGATAGTGAACGGGCCGGTGGGATCGCTAGTCCGCACCACTGCACTATGAGGGAAACACCAGGGAGAGGACAGACTAATACAAACAAACACAAACACCCAGGTGGGCGACCACAGCAGTCCACAAAGGTCCAACAGGGATCCGGAGGGTAGCGTTCTGAAACAACCATCCGAGAACGCAGCAACACAGCTCCAGTGGGTCAGAATAGATGTCCAGGCAGGAAGCTCTATCTCTGGCAACCAGAGAAGTGTGAGAGAGGAATATAAGGATGTTTGGGAGTGCTGGACAAGGAACAGCTGAGGAGAAGGAGCTACGGATCCCTGAGTGAGCCAAAAGGGTTTGCAAAGCAAACCCAGAAAGCTACCATAAGGAAAACAGCCCTATCTTAAATAGAGCGTGCAGCCAACCGCTGCGACTTCCTGACCCCGGGTATAACGGAGTCAGGCGTGGTTCTCGATACCCTCGTGACAGCCACTCATCAATGTCCACAAATAATTTAGCTCTCAGATACTCCCTCACTTAATCTTAACCCCTTAAGGACTTAGGGCGTACCGGTACGCCCTATTTCCTGAGTCCTACCGGTATGTCCTAAGTTTAAATCGCGATTGCGGCGCGGCGGGGGTTAATCGCAACAGGATGTCCTCTGAAATCATTCAGCGGGCATTCTGTCACAATGCCAGGGGAATTCCCGTGACCCCTAGGCCCCCCCCCCCCCCGTGTCGGCGATCGCCGCAAACCGCAGATTAATTCAGACCTGCGGTTTGCGACTTTTACCTTATCCGGCGGTTGCGGGCGGCGGTGCCATCCAGCCCCCTGGATCTCACAGGCAGGAATCTGTATGAGTAATACACATTGTATTACTCATACAGCCAATGCATTCCAATACAGAAGTATTGGAATGCATTGAAAAGGGATTAGACCCCCAAAAGTTGAAATCCCAAAGTGGGACAAAAAATAAAGTAAAAAAATAGTTGAAAAAATAAAGTTTTCCCCCCAAAAATGTAAAGTTTCAAGTAAAAATAAACAAAAACGTCATTTTCCCCAAATAAAATTAAAAAAAATTGGGAAAAAAAAGTATACATATTAGGCATCGCTGCATCCGTATTGACCGGCTCAATAAACATATCACATGACCTAACCCCTCAGATGAACACCGTAAAAATTTAAAAATAAAAACTGTGCTAAATAAACAATTTTTTTGTCACCTTACATCAAGCGATAAAAAAGGCGTTTGCCCACCAAAATAGTATCAATCTAACCGTCACCTCATCCTTCAAAAAATAAGCCCCTACCTGAGACAATCGCACAAAAAATAAAAAAAACTATGGCTCAGAATATGGAGACACTAAAACATCATTTTGATTTGTTTCAAAAATTATATTATTGTGTAAAACTTACATAAATAAAAAAAGTATACATATTAGGTATCGCCGCGTTCATATCGACCGGCTCTATAAAAATATCACATGACATAACCCCTCAGATAAACACTGTAAAAAATAAAAAATAAAAACTGTGCTAAATAAACCATTTTTTGTCACCTTACATCACAAAAAGTGTAATAGCAAGCGATCAAAAAGTCATATGCACCCCAAAATAGTGCCAATCAAACTATCATCTCATCCCGCAAAAAATGAGACCCTACCTAAGATAATCGCCCAAAAACTGAAAAAACTATGGCTCTCAGAATATGGAGACACTAAAACAAGATATTTTTTTTGTTTCAAAAATGATATTATTGTGTAACACTTACATAAATAAATAAAAAGTATACATATTAGGTATCGTCGCGTCCGTGACAACCTGGTCTATAAAAATATCACATGATCTAACCTGTCAGATGAATGTTGTAAATAACAAAAAAAAAAAAAGGTGCCAAAACAGCTATTTCTTGTTACCTTGCCTCACAAAAAGTGTAATATAGAGCAACCAAAAATCATATGTACCCTAAACTAGTACCAACAAAACTGCCACCCTATCCCGTAGTTTCTAAAATGGGGTCACTTTTTTGGAGTTTCTACTTTAGGGGTGCATCGGGGGGCTTCAAATGGGACATTTTGTAACTGGAAAAAATTATTAAAATGGAAAATCTGCCCAAAAAGTGAAATTTTGAAATTGTATCTCTATTTTCCATTAATTCTTGTGGAACACCTAAAGGGTTAACAACGTTTGTAAAAGCAGTTTTGAATATCTTGAGGGGTGTAGTTTCTTAGATGGGGTCACTTAATTGGAGTTTCTACTCTAGGGGTGCATCAGGGGGGCTTCAAATGGGACATGGTGTCAAAAAAACCAGTCCAGCAAAACCTGCCTTCCAAAAACCGTATGGCATTCCTTTCCTTCTGCGCCCTGCTCTGTGCCCGTACAGCTGTTTACAACCACATATGGGGTGTTTCTGTAAACTACAGAATCAGGGCCATATATAATGAGTTTTGTTTGGCTGTTAACCCTTGCTTTGTAACTGGAAAAAAAATTCAAAATGGCAAATCTCCCCCAAAAGTTCATTTTGAAATTGTATCTCTATATTCCATTAATTCTTGTGGAACACCTAAAGGGTTAACGACATTTGTAAAAGCAGTTTTGAATACCTTAAGGGGTGTCGTTTCTTAGATTGGGGTCACTTTTATGGAGTTTCTACTCTATAGGTGCATCAGGGGGGCTTCAAATTGGACATGGTTTTAAAAAAAACAGTCCAGCAAAACCTGCCTTCCAAAAACCGTATGGCATTCCTTTCCTTCTGCGCCCTGCTGTGTGCCCGAACAGCAGTTTACGACCACATATGGGGTGTTTCTGTAAACTACAGAATCAGGGCCATAAATAATGAGTTTTGTTTGGCTGTTAACCCTTGCTTTGTAACTGGAAAAAAATTATTAAAATGGAAAATCTGCCATAAAAGTGAAATTTTGAAATTGTATCTCTATTTTCCATTAATTCTTGTGGAACACCTAAAGAGTTAACAACATTTCTAAAAGCAGTTTTGAATACCTTGAGGGGTGTTGTTTCTTAGATGGGGTCATTTTTGGGTGGTTTCTATTATGTATGCCTTGCAAAGTGACTTCAGACCTGAACTGGTCCCTAAAAATTGGGTTTTTGAAAATTTCTGAAAAATTTCAAGATTTGCTTCTAAACTTCTAAGCCTTGTAACATCCCCCAAAAATAAAATATCATTCCCAAAATGATCCAAACATGAAGTAAACATATGGGGAATGTAAAGTATTAACTATTTTTGGAGGTATTACTATGTATTATAAAAGTTGAGAAATTGAAACTTGGAAATTTGCTATTTTTTTAAAATTTTTGGGATAATTTTTTTATAAATAAAAAAGATTTTATTTACTTCATTTTACCAGTGTCATGAAGTACAATATGTGACGAAAAAACAATCTCAGAATGGCCTTGATAAGTCAAAGCGTTTTAAAGTTATCAGCACTTAAAGTGACACTGGTCAGATTTGCAAAAAATGGCCAAGTCCTTAAGGTGAAATAGGGTTGAGTCCTTAAGGGGTTAAGTCACACACACAACCACACTTAATCAACCACGCATCACGGTCAAACTCACGTTATATATCTGCTTATATAAATATAAATGCAGCTCACTACACCAGCCTGGTTTGTTTTCCCTCTGGATTAAAAAAATTAATAATAATAATAAAGCTGTTACAGCAGTGGGTATAGAACCACTGTACCAATGAACCAGTTTGACTTTGGGCTAGACCTAAGGGCGTTATCCTGGCGATACCCTGATATTCATCCTTTAACCCCTATGTGGTTGGCAGCTGAGCCACAGGGGTCAGAAACACCAGTGCTGGGCATCAAGGGATCAGGAAAAGACCAAAGATAGTTATATGCTAAGGTCATGGTAGGCAGAGTTTGTGTGAATACAGAAAACAGAAACGAGGTCAGGACAGGTATCACAGGGTCAGTACAGTAAATCAGGCACATATTAGGTGAGATCACACAAACGAAAAAAGAGTGCAACCACATCAATTTTCTGAGATTGAAAAATAAAATTTTATTTATATCACAGTAAAACAACATGTATTATTGTACATAAATATGTGTATGTGGGGACAAATAACAGTTATAAATCACCTTCTCAACAGACCCATAGCACTAATATTGCCAAGACCTGATAATCCCCTTGTCTGCTTCCAAAATAAATTAGAAACAATTCTGAATATGGCGGTTGAAAAGGATATTATTTCTAAAAAGATTAAAGACAGCCTTATAATTCAACATGCAAAAGTTGCAACTTTCTACATTATTCCAAAAATCCACAAGAGCAGAACAGACCCACCAGGACGGCCAATTGTTGCAGGTAATGACAGCCTCAGTGAAAATATCTGTAGGTTTGTTGATTTTTACCTGCAGCAGTTGGTGATCTGTCTTCCCTCCTTTGTACAGGATACTACAGCCGTTCTAAACAGACTTGAAGGAATACAGCTTACCGCAGAGATGATCCTGGTAACTGCAGACGTAGAGTCCCTCTACACAAGCATACGTCATGAGGACGGGTTGCGCCCCACGGCAAACTTCCTAAAAAGTAATAATTTGGAACCCTCTTTGAATCTGTTGCTGTTACAACTATTGGATTTTATTTTACATCACAATTTTTTCATCTTCAAGGACAAATTTTATTTACAGATACAAGGCGTTGCGATGGGGGCCACATGTGCCCCATCGTACGCCAATTTGTTTTTGGGAGCTTGGGAGAGAGAGATCTTCCATGGTGGCCCCCCTTAACATATCGATAGAGTCCATAACTGGATTCGGTATATCGACGATATACTGTTCATATGGGAGGGCACCATGGAAGATCTCAATATGTTTATGAGCACTTTAAACAATAATACGTCTAACATCAAGCTCTCCTTTAAAGCAGGACGTGTAATTGATTTCTTGGATATTAAGATCAAAGCTGATGATGAAGGAAAACTGCAGACAGAAATATATAGGAAAACAACTGCAGTCAACTCTCTACTACATGCCAACTCAGCGCATCCGAGATCCACAATTGATGGAATTCCTAAAGGTCAATTTATACGCCTTAAAAGAATATGCTCAAATGAAACAAACTACCTGGAGGAATCTGAAAAACTAAAAAATCGGTTCAAAGAAAGAGGATATAGTAACAGACAGATTAAAAAGGGCATCCAATTAGCGAAGGGACGTAAAAGAGAACAATTATTATGTCCCAATGAGGAGAAAAAGATTGGGAAGATGGCATCTACTACTAATCAGGATATAAGGTTTATTACAAACTATAATAACCAGTGGAAATACCTATATGAAATTCTAAATAAGCATTGGAATATTCTTAAGTCTGATACTAAACTGAGTAAATGTATTTCAGAGAAACCTCTTTTAACGGCAAGACGTTCCAGGAACTTAAAAGATACAATAGTACGCAGCCATTACATATCAGGGCGAAAAACAAATGATCAAACCTTGATTAAGGGGTCCTATCCATGTGGTGCCTGCAAAGCATGCGCCAACATCGATAGGTCAACTCAATTTACGGATTCCGATAAAAGTAAAATTTATGATATCAGAGAATATATCTCCTGTATGTCCACTGGTATTATTTACTACGCAACCTGCCCATGTAATAAAATTTACATTGGTCTGACCACAAGGGAGTTCCGCAAAAGAGTAAGAGAACATGTGCGGGACATTGAAAAGGCCAAAGAGATTGTAGATCTGAATGATCTGAAAACTCTTCCCAAACATTTTAAAATCCATCATTCAAGCAATCCAAGCGGACTGAGGTTTAGAGGGATTGATAAAGTACACCTGGGGATCAGAGGGGGCAATTACAGTAAAATCCTAGCCCAGATTGAGACCAGATGGATTTTTAGATTAAAAACTCTGACCCCTAAGGGATTAAATGAAAGTTTTGCTTTCGGCTCCTTCCTTTGAACAGTGACTTCATTTTAGGGGTGGAAATGGGATTTTCTTACCAATTTTTTTAATATTTGTTGTTGTCATATGATATGTAAAATTTGCATATTAACTTTTGTCTTATATTTTTCTAGTTTGTCGACTCACCATGAATATTGATGTTTGCCGTGATCTGCCCGTCATTTGGAATCTGATACATCATTTAATGAATTAGGTCCCTTTTGGCCTCAAATTGAGACCTTTTTTATATATTTATTAAATTTGCAGCATTTTTTACTATATATGTCTAGATATGCACAGTTTTGTATTATTATTAGGAGTTTAGTAACATATACACTATTATAACTAGGCACTAACTACATGTGGTTAGATGGTATCAGCACTTTAAATTTATTATTCTGTTTGTTCTATTAATTTAGTCACAATAAAAAATTTTTTTTTAATGTAATATATAATTGTATGTGATATTTATGCTGTTTGAGTTATGAATTATAAATCATGAGTATATACTGATATGAACTCTCTATGGCTTAAGGTATAATATGCACTTGCACTTTGTTTCATGGTATGAATTCGTTATTTTTGAATTATGAACTATAGATCATGATTCATTGATATGAATTCTCTATGGTTTAGAGTATAATATGCACTTGCACTTTATTTCATAATATGAATTAGTCATTTTTGAGTCATGAACTAAAAATCATATACACAATGATATGAACTCTCTATGGTTTAGAGCACAATATGCACTAGCACTTTTTTCTTTAAAATATGATAATGTCTGCAATATTATTCATTATTCATTAAGGACCTTATAAGCATCCATTGGCCAGATGTTACATCACAGCAGCATATTGTTTCAAAAATATCCATAAGGATACAAAAAAGGTTTTGGGTGATCATCAGTGCTGCGATTGGTATTTGTCACGTGTGCGCATGGCCGTTCGGTCTGCCGGTCCGCTTTGGCCCTTTCTCTCCAGTGTAGGTTTGGTGGAGGCGATGGCGATCAGTTCGACAGCCCTCTCCTCTATCGGCCTCAGGGGAAGGGCGGAAGCCCAGTGACGTGGCGGATGCAGATTGGCCATGCGCCGCTGTAGTGACGTGGGGGTCATGTGATGCATCACATGATCGCAAGCCCAGCGCTTGATTGGTGAGCGGCCGCTTTTTAATCTGTCCTCTGTCCCCTGATTGTTAACTCCTCCTGAGGAAGCAAACTATACGCAAAACGCGCGTTGAGGAGTATTTTCACCTTGCCCGCAGCCCCTGCATTTTGGTATGTAACACACTCATGTAGTGCACCTTTCGGCTTTGTCAAATCTGATGATTAGAGCTGCATAAGTGAGGCACAGATTTACATGGAAAGCATGCGTGCAATTGATTTGTTTGCCTTGGTTCAGATCCCCCCATTGTGATCCATTTTTGCTGGGAGTTTCCAGAGAGTATAGTGCAAGGGGGTAGATCTTGGCAATATTAGTGCTATGGGTCTGTTGAGAAGGTGATTTATAACTGTGATTTGTCCCCGCGTACACATATTTATGTACAATAATACATGTTGTTTTACTGTGATATAAATAAAATTTTATTTTTTAATCTCAGAAAATTGATGTGGTTGCACTCTTTTTTCGTTTGTGTGATTTCATATATTTGAGGAGTGTACCTCTTGAGTAAGAGACCTTTGATGGTGTCACATATTAGGTGAGGCAGTTGAGAATCAAAGTCAGGAAATGGGCAGAGGTCGTACATGGGAAGACAGAAAAACTTGGAAAAGAATCCACAAGTGACCATCTTACCAGAGCAATCTTTTTGGGTGAGGACTAGGTATTCTTACCGAATTTTGGGGTGTCCGTGACACGGACCCGAACCCGAACATTTTCGTAAAAGTCCGGGTTCGGGTTCGGTGTTCGGCGCTTTCTTGGCGCTTTTTGAAAGGCTGCAAAGCAGCCAATCAACAAGCGTCATACTACTTGCCCCAAGAGGCCATCACAGCCATGCCTACTATTGGCATGGCTGTGATTGGCCAGTGCAGCATGTGACCCAGCCTCTATTTAAGCTGGAGTCACGTAGCGCCGCACGTCACTCTGCTCTTATCAGTGTAGGGATAGGATGCTGCTGCTGCTGTTAGGGCGAGATTAGACAGTGATTTAGTCTTCAAAAACAATTACTGAAGTGATCGATGTACAGCTGTGTATCATTCAACCTCTGCTATTTAATTGCTCACTGTTTTAAGGCTGCCCAGAGCGTTTTTTCCTGTCACTTTTTTCTGGGGTGATCAGCGGCCATTTTGTGTCTTGTGGGGCGCCAGCACAAGCTGCCACCAAGTACATTTAACCATCAATAGTGTTTTTATTTTTATTTTGCTATAGCCTACATCAGGTGCTTGGCTTTGCTTGCTATTTTATTGAGGCGTGAAATACAATTGCCAAAATAGCAGTACCCTAAATCTGGTGTTTCAGCTGTGGCTAGCCAATTGTAATACTGTCTGCTGTCCGGCAAAGGATATATTTTTGTTCTGGGTTGAAATACAATTCCCAACTTAGCAATTCCCTAAATCAGTGGTTTCTGCTGTATCAGGCCAAGTTTAAATCGATCCCTAAAAGAGTATATTAGATTGAAGGTGCGGATAGGGTCATCCTCAATAACTTTACACGCTACTGTGCATCTCCAAGTCTAATTCTGTCCGTAAAGGTATACCTGTCATCCAGCGCCTAAATAATAGGCCTACAATTTATATTCAGCTAAATCTGTGGTTATTGCTGTGGCTGGTCAAGTTATTTAGTGTCCGTCAAAGCACAGTTTTTTTCTGAGTTGAAATACAATTCCCAACTTAGCAATTCCCTAAATCAGTGGTTTCTGCTGTATCAGGCCAAGTTTAAATCTATCCATAAAAGGGTATATTACATTGAAGGTGCTGATAGAGTCATCCTCAAGAACTTCACACGCTACCGTGCATTTCCAAGTCTAATTCTGTCCGTAAACATATACCTGTCATCTAGCGCCTAAATAATAGGCCTACAATTTATATTCAGCTAAATCTGTCATTACTGCTGTGCCTGTATTAGTGTAATACGGTACCTAAATCGATAGCCAGATAGTGTTATTTGCCTGTAAAAAAAGGCCTAAATTTGAATGCAATACATTGGGCCAAATAATTTTTTTCTTACTGTTGCGAACGGTAACAATGAGGAAAACATCTAGTAAGGGACGTGGACATGGTTGTGGTTCTGTTAGTGGACCCTCTGGTACAGGCATTAGTCAATTGGGTGGCCAACAGTGGATCCAGCACGTTCACATTATCTCCCACCCAGTCTTCTGCAGAAAGCGCACAGATGGCGCCTGAAAACCAAGCCCATCAGTCTGTCACATCACCCCCATGCATATCAGGGAAACTGTCTGAGCCTCAACTTATGAAGCAGTCTCTTATGCTGTTTGAAGACTCACAACCACTTATGTTTCCTGATGATGAGGACATGGGAATACCACCTCAGCACGTCTCTGATGATGAAACACAGGTGCCAACTGCTGCGTCTTTCTGCAGTGTGCAGACTGAGCAGGAGGTCAGGGAGGAAGACTGGGTGGAAGACGATGCAGGGGACGATGAGGTCCTAGACCCCACATGGAATGAAGGTCGTGCCACTGACTTTCAGAGTTCAGAGGAAGAGGCAGTGGTGAGACCGAGCCAACAGTGTAGCAAAAGAGGGAGCAGTGGGCAAAAGCAGAACAAGAGAGTCCGCCTGCTACTGGCCACCGCCATCTGGGACCGAGCACCCCAAAGGCAGCTTCAAGGAGTTCCCTGGCGTGGCAGTTCTTCAAACAATGTACTGACGACAAGACCCGAGTGGTTTGCACGCTGTGCCATCAGAGTCTGAAGCGAGGCATTAACGTTCTGAACCTTAGCACAACCTGCATGATCAGGCACCTGCATGCAAAGCATGAAGTGCAGTGGAGTAAACACCTTAAAAACAAGGAACTCACTCAGGCTCCCCCTGCTACCTCTTCTGCTGCTGCCGCCTCGGCCTCTTCCTCCGCCTCTGGAGGAACATTGGCACCTGACGCCCAGCACACAGAGGATGTACCACCAACACCACCACCTCCGTCACCAAGCATCTCAACCATGTCACACGGCAGCGTTCAGCTCTCCATCTCACAAACATTTGAGAGAAAGCATAAATTCCCACCTAGCCACCCTTGGCCCTGATTGCCAGCATTTCTAAACTACTGGCCTATGAAATGCTGTCATTCAGGCTGGTGGACACAGACAGCTTCAACAGCTCATGTCGCTTGCTGTCCCACAGTATGTTGTTCCCAGCCACAACTACTTCTCCAAGAGAGCCGTGCCTTCCCTGCACAACCAAGTATCCGATAAAATCAAGTGTGCACTGCGCAATGCCATCTGTGGCAAGGTCCACCTAACCACAGATATGTGGACCAGTAAGCACGGCCAGGGACGCTATATCTCCCTAACTGCACACTGGGTAAATGTAGTGGCGGCTGGGCCCCAGGCGGAGAGCTGTTTGGCGCATGTCCTTCCGCCGCCAAGGATCACAGGACAACATTCTTTGCCTCCTGTAGCCTCTTCCTCCTACTCGGCTTCCTCCTCCTCTTCTTCCACCTGCTCATCCAGTCAGCCACACACCTTCACCACCAACTTCAGCACAGCCCGGGGTAAACGTCAGCAGGCCATTCTGAAACTCATATGTTTGGGGGACAGGCCACACACTGCACAGGAGTTGTGGCGGGGTATTGAACAACAGACCGACGAGTGGTTGCTGCCGGTGAGCCTCAAGCCCGGCCTGGTGGTGTGCGATAATGGGCGAAATATCGTTGCAGCTCTGGGACTAGCCGGTTTCACACACATCCTTTGCCTGGCGCATGTGCTGAATTTGGTGGTGCAGAAGTTCATTCACAACTACCCCGACACGTCAGAGCTGCTGCATAAAGTGCGGGGCCGTCTGTGCGCGCTTCCGGCGTTCACATCCTGCCGCTGCTCGCCTGTCTGCGCTACAGCGTAACTTCGGCCTTCCCGCTCACCACCTCATATGCAACGTGCTCACCAGGTGGAACTCTACCTTGCACATGCTAGACAGACTGTGCGAGCAGCAGCAGGCCATAGTGGAGTTTCAGCTGCAGCACGCACGGGTCAGTCGCACTGCGGAACAGCACCACTTCACCACCAATGACTGGGCCTCCATGCGAGACCTGTGTGCGCTGTTTTGAGTACTCCACCAACATGGCCAGTGGCGATGACGCTGTTATCAGCGTTACAATGCCACTTCTATGTCTCCTTGAGATAACACTTAGGGCGATGATGGAAGAGGAGGTGGCCCAGAAGGAGGAGGAGGAGGAGGAAAAGGGGTCATTTTTAGCACTTTCAGGCCAGTCTCTTCGAAGTGACTCAGAGGGAGGTTTTTTGCAACAGCAGAGGCCAGGTACAAATGTGGCCAGCCAGGGCCCACTACTGGAGGACGAGGAGGATGAGGATGAGGAGGAGGTGGAGAAGGATGAGGCTGAAGCATGTTCACAGCAGGGTGGCACCCAACGCAGCTCGGACCCATCACTGGTGCGTGGCTGGGGGAAACGCAGGACGATGACGATACGCCTCCCACAGAGGACAGCTTGTCCTTACCTCTGGGCAGCCTGGCACACATGAGCGACTACATGCTGCAGTGCCTGCGACAGCAGAGTTGCCCACATTTTAAAGTGTGCAGACTACTGGGTTGCCACCCTGCTGGATCCCCGGTACAAAGACAATGTGCCCACCTTACTTCCTGCACTGGAGCGTGATAGGAAGATACGCGAGTGCAAGCGCACGTTGGTAGACGCGCTATTGAGAGCATTCCCAAATGTCACAGGGGAACAAGTGGAAGCCCAAGGCGAAGGCAGAGGAGGAGCAAGAGGTCGCCAAGGCAGCTGTGTCACGGCCAGCTCCTCTGAGGGCAGGGTTAGCATGGCAGAGATGTGGAAAAGTTTTGTTAACACGCCACAGCTAACTGCACCACCACCTGATACGGAATGTGTTAGCAGGAGGCAACATTTCACTAACATGGTGGAACAGTACGTGTGCACACCCCTCCACATACTGACTGATGGTTCGGCCCCATTCAACTTCTGGGTCTCCAAATTGTCCACGTGGCCAGAGCTAGCCATTTATGCCTTGGAGGTGCTGGCCTGGCCGGCGGCCAGCGTTTTGTCTGAACGTGTATTCAGCACGGCAGGGGGCGTCATTACAGACAAACGCAGCCGCCTGTCTACAGCCAATGTGGACAAGCTGACGTTCATAAAAAAGAACCAGGCATGGATCCCACAGGACCTGTCCATCCCTTGTGCAGATTAGACATTTATAATTACCTCCCCTTAACCATATATTATTGTACTCCAGCTTTAAAGGTTCTCTGCCAAATTGACCATGACAGGCATGTCTAAGCTGAAAATATCTGTACAAACTGTGTTGGGGCAGATTAAATTCCTCTTTCAAACTGGTAAAGGTTCTGAAGAGACCCTTATCATTCAGTTGGATCAGATAACGCACCCCTTTTTGTGGCCAGAATTTGAATTCCATTAATGAGTACAACTCCGGTAACACTCTATTTCTCCACAACGGCAAATATGGGGACCAAGTGACACTATTCTCACCAGAGTTACGCATTTGACTCAGTTTAACACAAATCTTTACTGCCACTGCCATCAATTGGGTATAGTGTTCTGCAGAACCAGCCCCTTTCCTATATGCCAAATTTGTAAGCGCTTCATAGGACCCTAACAATGCTGCCTCTAGCACTACCGCCGGGTTACCCGAATCAACCCGTGCCTACCATGCCACATAACTTAACTGTACAGCAATATAGTACATGTACAGGTTGGGTAAAGCAAGGCCCCCCCCCCCCCCCGCAGGTAAGATGCCTGAAGGGTGCATCTCGCTATTCTGGGAGAAGATTTGTTCCATAGAAATGGAGTGATTACTATATCCATAGTGGTAAAGTGCTTCCTGGGAAGTAGAGTTGGGGCAGCCCTATAAAGGTATAGCAGTTTTGGGAGAAGAATAATTTTTATAATATTAATACGCCCAATGAGGTTCAAAGGCAGGTTTACTCGTGCTTCCAATTTTCGGGTAATGTATTGCATTGTGGGAGCAACATTTAAGTCATAGAACTTTGTAACCTCCCTATGAACAATAATCCCTAAATATTTTAATTGCTCTACAATCTGAAGCTTAGTGTTCAATGAAATGTGAGTTGGGTCAAAGTCATCAATTAAGCAAAGACTCGACTTGGCCCAGTTCACACGAAGACCCGAGAAGCTACCTAAATAATCCACAGTATTTAAAAGGGTGTCTAAGGACTTCTCTGGATCAGCTAGGTATAGCAACATATCATCAGCATATAATGAGAGCTTTTCTGATATTCCAGCTATTTCCCAGCCTTCTATGCCTGAGTTGGAGGAAATAAGTATTGATAAAGGTTCCATTATTAATGCAAATAATAAGGGGGAGAGAGGACAGCCCTGTCTAGTACCTCTACCTAAGGGGAAGGAGTCCGATGTGTTTCCGTTTACCCTGACTCTCGCTGAAGGGGATTTATAGAGCATCTGTAACCAGCGCAGAAATTTTGCGGGGAATCCCATTCGATCCAGCACCGCCCACATAAAGCCCCACTCTACTGAATCAAAAGTTTTTTCATTGTCTAAAGAGGCGAGAACCCTCATACCTCGATTGTCATGGTTGACCTGAAGATTAGTGAACAAACGTCTTAGATTAATATCGGTAGACTTCCCTGGCATGAAACCCGACTGATCTACCCCAACCAAGGAAAGAATTACTTCTCCCAATCTTAAAGCCAGTATCTTCGCAAAGAATTTAACATCAAGATTCAGAAGTGAGATAGGTCAATAAGAGCTACATTGTTCAGATAGTTTTCCCTGCTTATGAATTACTACTATTGTTGCCTCCGAGAAAGAAGGAGGTAGTGAACCTTGGTCCAGCGCATATCTCAACATCTTCCCTATTCTAATCACAAGGTCCTTAGAAAAGCGCTTACACCATTCAGCTGGAAATCCATCAGGACCCGGGTTTTTTTGGTTGCTAAAGAGTTAATGGCTACTTCAATCTCTGGGTCTGATATATCTGCCGCTAGAGCCTCCCTGTCCATGTGCTGTCCGCATCCGTTGTTCTGTTCCGTGGCCCTGCAAAAAAAAATATAACCTGTCCTATTCTTGTCCACCCTTTGCGGACAAGAATAGGCAGTTATATTAAAGCTGTCCGTGCCGTTCCGCAAATTGCAGAACGCACACGGACGCCATCCATGTTTTGCGGATTCGTGATTTGCGGACCGCAAAACACACAAAGGTCGTGTGCATGAGGCCTTTGAGAGAATTTTACTTCACCCAGGGTCATCTCTCCAATAGACCATATGCGATGGAGTTTCCTGCATTAAGAGAACAGATTCTCACATAGCGATCCCTTGGCTCTGCAAAACATGCAAAAATTATTGCTGCATCTAAGCTGACTCTCCTCCTCAGCCAATCGGACTCCATATGCATAGGCTCTGGAGAAGATGTCGAAGAAGATAGGAGCATAAGCCTCTGGAAAGAAGGTGCCATCCTGGTAACTCTCCTGTCAGGTGCTGACTCCTTGAGATGCTCTCTAAAGCTTTGGTCTATTTGAGTGGCCAGGGTAATTAGAACGTCCAGCGTTGATGGTACTTTGAGACCTGCCAACTTAACCATAATGCGCCCAGACAAAATCTCCCAGAAGGAAGCCACCAGGGCCTCATTGTTCCAGGACTGTTTCAAAACAGTTCAGATGCTAGGGTGCAAAACTGTATGGCATATTGCACAACAGTGAGGTTGCCCTGGTGAAGGTTCAGAAGACAAGAGGCTTCTAAAGCAGTTCAACTTGGCTCTGTAAAAGGTTACCAAAAACTCCCAAAAATTATTGATCAGTGGGTCATTTCACTCACAAAAGAGAGTGGCTCGTACTTCACCAGAGAGCAGGAAACCAGGAATGCTATCTTGGACCAGTCCGTGGAAAACTCAACTCAAACTTAAAGTGAATAGTGCACTAGTTTGGAATCCCTTTCATAGTGTGGTAGTAGTGGAAGGTGCAGGCTTGAAGCACCAGAGGCTGAAATTGGTGAACATGGTAGTGCCAGACGCATTGGAAATGACAGAGTAAGAACGACAGTATCCGATGCATCCAAATGGGCAGAGATGTTATGCGAGTATTGCAGAAGCTGCCCCTGGGGTCCATGCTGACTAGTCAGCCCCTTAAATACTTCAGGCAGTCCCATCTGTAGGCTAGCGGGGCCCATGGCCTCAGCAAATTGTTACACAGTGACTGTGAATGCACTGTGTAACTTGAAAAAATTTGGCTTCGGCAATTCCAAAGGGTATAATCTGTGTACAGGCATCTGGACTTTGCTGCAAGGGAACCATGAGGCTGCTACCTGAATCCACAGGTCCATAATCCAAGGTCAGGGTGGGGCAGCTCGGGGGCAATATGGAGATCATGAAGAGGTCATGTCAGTCAGTGAAGGGTCAAATCGACAATACAGGCAAAAGTAGGTACACAGGCAGACAAATGTATAACACACCTTTGCAGGACATTAGGAAGCTAGAAAGTATTGCTTAGGCACCCTCCCATAGTGCCACAAGGTGACAAGGCATTGGCTGGTAAAGATTGGAGTGCACGTGTGCCCTACAGGCAGAGAGAGAAAGGCTCAGCCACAAGCAGGCTGTAGCCTGGGTGGAGGGAGAGTGCTACCTCGGTGGTCAGACCAGCTGGGAAGAGGAGAGAGCGAAAAGTGGTTCTGCTGAGAACAGGAATGCTGGTGCAGCTGAGCAGAACAGCGGGTCCACAGGCCATGCCGGGTTACTGCAGCTTATTCACTACACAGATAGGCCATCAATATCGAAGTCCTGTAAAACCCCTCTTAAACTAAGGCCTCTTTCACACGGGAGTCTTATTTTCGGCTCGGAACCGGGTGCGTTGCGGGAACACGCACGATTTTTCCGCGCAAGTGCAAAACATTGTAATGCGTTTTGAACTCGCGTGAGAAAAATCGTGCATGTTTGGTACCCAAACCCGAACTTCTTCACAGAAGTTCAGGCTTGGGATCGGTGTTCTGTAGATTGTATTATTTTCCCTTATAACATGGTTATAAGGGAAAATAATAGAATTCTGAATACAGAATGCATGGTATAATAGTGCTGGAGGGGTTAGAAAAAAAAAAAATTAACTCACCTTCTCCTCTTGATCGCGTAGTTCCCGGTCTCTTCTTTACTAGCTGTGGGCTAAATGACCTGTGGTGACGTCAGATCACATGCTCCAATCACATGGTCCTTTAGCCCACAGCTCATCATTAAAGAAGTAAAGAAGAGACTGGGAACTACGCGATCAAGTGGAAAAGGTGAGTTCATTTTTTTTTATTTTTTAACCCCTCCTGCACTATTATACTGTATTCAGAATGCTATTATTTTCCCTTATAACCATGTTATAAGGGAAAATAATACAGTGAATAGACTGTCACCTAGAAACCATGCGTGAAAATCGCACCGCATCTGCACTTGCTTGTGATTTTCACGCAACCCCAAACGCAGAATATAGAACATGCTGCAATTTTCACGCAACGCATAAGTGATGCGTGAAAATCACCGCTCATGTGAACAGCCCCATAGAAATAAATGGGTCCGGATTCAATGCGGGTGCAATGCGTTCAACTCACACATCGCACCCGCGCAGAAGAATACTCGCCCGTGTGAAAGGTGCCTAAGGCCTCATGCACACGACAGTTTTTTTTCACGGTCCGCAAAAACGGGGTCAGTGGGTCCGTGATCCGTGACCGTTTTTTCATCCGTGGGTCTTCCTTGATTTTTGGAGGATCCACGGACATGAAAAAAAAAGTCGTTTTGGTGTCCGCCTGGCCGTGCGGAGCCAAACGGATCCGTCCTGAATTACAATGCAAGTCAATGGGGACGGATCCGTTTGATGTTGACACAATATGGTGCCATTTCAAACGGATCCGTCCCCATTGACTTTCAATGTAAAGTCTGGAGTTCTTTTATACCATCGGATTGGAGTTTTCTCCAATCCGATGGTATATTTTAACTTGAAGCGTCCCCATCACCATGGGAACGCCTCTATGTTAGAATATACTGTCGGATATGAGCTACTTCGTGAAACTCAGATCCGACAGTATATTCTAACACAGAGGCGTTCCCATGGTGATGGGGACGCTTCTAGTTAGAATACACTGCAAACTTTGTACAAGACTGCCCCCTGCTGCCTGGCAGCACTTGATCTCTTACAGGGGGATATGATAGCACAATTAACCCCTTCAGGTGCGGCACCTAAAGGGGTTAATTGTACTATCATATTCCCCTGTAAGAGATCAGGGCTGCCAGGCAGCAGGGGGCAGACCCCCCCCCGCCCCAGTTTGAATATCGTTGGTGGCACAGTGTGCGCCCCCATCGGGCCCCCCCTTCCTCCCTCTAATGTTAGAAATCGTTGGTGGCACCGTGTGCGCCCACCATCGTGTGGCACCGTGTGCGCCCTTTTTGTGGCCAGAATTTGAATTCCATTAATGAGTACAACTCCGGTAACACTCTATTTCTCCACAACGGCAAATATGGGGACCAAGTGACACTATTCTCACCAGAGTTACGCATTTGACTCAGTTTAACACAAATCTTTACTGCCACTGCCATCAATTGGGTATAGTGTTCTGCAGAACCAGCCCCTTTCCTATATGCCAAATTTGTAAGCGCTTCATAGGACCCTAACAATGCTGCCTCTAGCACTACCGCCGGGTTACCCGAATCAACCCGTGCCTACCATGCCACATAACTTAACTGTACAGCAATATAGTACATGTACAGGTTGGGTAAAGCAAGGCCCCCCCCCCCCCCCCCCCCGCAGGTAAGATGCCTGAAGGGTGCATCTCGCTATTCTGGGAGAAGATTTGTTCCATAGAAATGGAGTGATTACTATATCCATAGTGGTAAAGTGCTTCCTGGGAAGTAGAGTTGGGGCAGCCCTATAAAGGTATAGCAGTTTTGGGAGAAGAATAATTTTTATAATATTAATACGCCCAATGAGGTTCAAAGGCAGGTTTACTCGTGCTTCCAATTTTCGGGTAATGTATTGCATTGTGGGAGCAACATTTAAGTCATAGAACTTTGTAACCTCCCTATGAACAATAATCCCTAAATATTTTAATTGCTCTACAATCTGAAGCTTAGTGTTCAATGAAATGTGAGTTGGGTCAAAGTCATCAATTAAGCAAAGACTCGACTTGGCCCAGTTCACACGAAGACCCGAGAAGCTACCTAAATAATCCACAGTATTTAAAAGGGTGTCTAAGGACTTCTCTGGATCAGCTAGGTATAGCAACATATCATCAGCATATAATGAGAGCTTTTCTGATATTCCAGCTATTTCCCAGCCTTCTATGCCTGAGTTGGAGGAAATGAGTATTGATAAAGGTTCCATTATTAATGCAAATAATAAGGGGGAGAGAGGACAGCCCTGTCTAGTACCTCTACCTAAGGGGAAGGAGTCCGATGTGTTTCCGTTTACCCTGACTCTCGCTGAAGGGGATTTATAGAGCATCTGTAACCAGCGCAGAAATTTTGCGGGGAATCCCATTCGATCCAGCACCGCCCACATAAAGCCCCACTCTACTGAATCAAAAGTTTTTTCATTGTCTAAAGAGGCGAGAACCCTCATACCTCGATTGTCATGGTTGACCTGAAGATTAGTGAACAAACGTCTTAGATTAATATCGGTAGACTTCCCTGGCATGAAACCCGACTGATCTACCCCAACCAAGGAAAGAATTACTTCTCCCAATCTTAAAGCCAGTATCTTCGCAAAGAATTTAACATCAAGATTCAGAAGTGAGATAGGTCAATAAGAGCTACATTGTTCAGATAGTTTTCCCTGCTTATGAATTACTACTATTGTTGCCTCCGAGAAAGAAGGAGGTAGTGAACCTTGGTCCAGCGCATATCTCAACATCTTCCCTATTCTAATCACAAGGTCCTTAGAAAAGCGCTTACACCATTCAGCTGGAAATCCATCAGGACCCGGGTTTTTTTGGTTGCTAAAGAGTTAATGGCTACTTCAATCTCTGGGTCTGATATATCTGCCGCTAGAGCCTCCCTGTCCATGTGCTGTCCGCATCCGTTGTTCTGTTCCGTGGCCCTGCAAAAAAAAATATAACCTGTCCTATTCTTGTCCACCCTTTGCGGACAAGAATAGGCAGTTATATTAAAGCTGTCCGTGCCGTTCCGCAAATTGCAGAACGCACACGGACGCCATCCATGTTTTGCGGATTCGTGATTTGCGGACCGCAAAACACACAAAGGTCGTGTGCATGAGGCCTTTGAGAGAATTTTACTTCACCCAGGGTCATCTCTCCAATAGACCATATGCGATGGAGTTTCCTGCATTAAGAGAACAGATTCTCACATAGCGATCCCTTGGCTCTGCAAAACATGCAAAAATTATTGCTGCATCTAAGCTGACTCTCCTCCTCAGCCAATCGGACTCCATATGCATAGGCTCTGGAGAAGATGTCGAAGAAGATAGGAGCATAAGCCTCTGGAAAGAAGGTGCCATCCTGGTAACTCTCCTGTCAGGTGCTGACTCCTTGAGATGCTCTCTAAAGCTTTGGTCTATTTGAGTGGCCAGGGTAATTAGAACGTCCAGCGTTGATGGTACTTTGAGACCTGCCAACTTAACCATAATGCGCCCAGACAAAATCTCCCAGAAGGAAGCCACCAGGGCCTCATTGTTCCAGGACTGTTTCAAAACAGTTCAGATGCTAGGGTGCAAAACTGTATGGCATATTGCACAACAGTGAGGTTGCCCTGGTGAAGGTTCAGAAGACAAGAGGCTTCTAAAGCAGTTCAACTTGGCTCTGTAAAAGGTTACCAAAAACTCCCAAAAATTATTGATCAGTGGGTCATTTCACTCACAAAAGAGAGTGGCTCGTACTTCACCAGAGAGCAGGAAACCAGGAATGCTATCTTGGACCAGTCCGTGGAAAACTCAACTCAAACTTAAAGTGAATAGTGCACTAGTTTGGAATCCCTTTCATAGTGTGGTAGTAGTGGAAGGTGCAGGCTTGAAGCACCAGAGGCTGAAATTGGTGAACATGGTAGTGCCAGACGCATTGGAAATGACAGAGTAAGAACGACAGTATCCGATGCATCCAAATGGGCAGAGATGTTATGCGAGTATTGCAGAAGCTGCCCCTGGGGTCCATGCTGACTAGTCAGCCCCTTAAATACTTCAGGCAGTCCCATCTGTAGGCTAGCGGGGCCCATGGCCTCAGCAAATTGTTACACAGTGACTGTGAATGCACTGTGTAACTTGAAAAAATTTGGCTTCGGCAATTCCAAAGGGTATAATCTGTGTACAGGCATCTGGACTTTGCTGCAAGGGAACCATGAGGCTGCTACCTGAATCCACAGGTCCATAATCCAAGGTCAGGGTGGGGCAGCTCGGGGGCAATATGGAGATCATGAAGAGGTCATGTCAGTCAGTGAAGGGTCAAATCGACAATACAGGCAAAAGTAGGTACACAGGCAGACAAATGTATAACACACCTTTGCAGGACATTAGGAAGCTAGAAAGTATTGCTTAGGCACCCTCCCATAGTGCCACAAGGTGACAAGGCATTGGCTGGTAAAGATTGGAGTGCACGTGTGCCCTACAGGCAGAGAGAGAAAGGCTCAGCCACAAGCAGGCTGTAGCCTGGGTGGAGGGAGAGTGCTACCTCGGTGGTCAGACCAGCTGGGAAGAGGAGAGAGCGAAAAGTGGTTCTGCTGAGAACAGGAATGCTGGTGCAGCTGAGCAGAACAGCGGGTCCACAGGCCATGCCGGGTTACTGCAGCTTATTCACTACACAGATAGGCCATCAATATCGAAGTCCTGTAAAACCCCTCTTAAACTAAGGCCTCTTTCACACGGGAGTCTTATTTTCGGCTCGGAACCGGGTGCGTTGCGGGAACACGCACGATTTTTCCGCGCAAGTGCAAAACATTGTAATGCGTTTTGAACTCGCGTGAGAAAAATCGTGCATGTTTGGTACCCAAACCCGAACTTCTTCACAGAAGTTCAGGCTTGGGATCGGTGTTCTGTAGATTGTATTATTTTCCCTTATAACATGGTTATAAGGGAAAATAATAGAATTCTGAATACAGAATGCATGGTATAATAGTGCTGGAGGGGTTAGAAAAAAAAAAAATTAACTCACCTTCTCCTCTTGATCGCGTAGTTCCCGGTCTCTTCTTTACTAGCTGTGGGCTAAATGACCTGTGGTGACGTCAGATCACATGCTCCAATCACATGGTCCTTTAGCCCACAGCTCATCATTAAAGAAGTAAAGAAGAGACTGGGAACTACGCGATCAAGTGGAAAAGGTGAGTTCATTTTTTTTTATTTTTTAACCCCTCCTGCACTATTATACTGTATTCAGAATGCTATTATTTTCCCTTATAACCATGTTATAAGGGAAAATAATACAGTGAATAGACTGTCACCTAGAAACCATGCGTGAAAATCGCACCGCATCTGCACTTGCTTGTGATTTTCACGCAACCCCAAACGCAGAATATAGAACATGCTGCAATTTTCACGCAACGCATAAGTGATGCGTGAAAATCACCGCTCATGTGAACAGCCCCATAGAAATAAATGGGTCCGGATTCAATGCGGGTGCAATGCGTTCAACTCACACATCGCACCCGCGCAGAAGAATACTCGCCCGTGTGAAAGGCGCCTAAGGCCTCATGCACACGACAGTTTTTTTTCACGGTCCGCAAAAACGGGGTCAGTGGGTCCGTGATCCGTGACCGTTTTTTCATCCGTGGGTCTTCCTTGATTTTTGGAGGATCCACGGACATGAAAAAAAAAGTCGTTTTGGTGTCCGCCTGGCCGTGCGGAGCCAAACGGATCCGTCCTGAATTACAATGCAAGTCAATGGGGACGGATCCGTTTGATGTTGACACAATATGGTGCCATTTCAAACGGATCCGTCCCCATTGACTTTCAATGTAAAGTCTGGAGTTCTTTTATACCATCGGATTGGAGTTTTCTCCAATCCGATGGTATATTTTAACTTGAAGCGTCCCCATCACCATGGGAACGCCTCTATGTTAGAATATACTGTCGGATATGAGCTACTTCGTGAAACTCAGATCCGACAGTATATTCTAACACAGAGGCGTTCCATGGTGATGGGGACGCTTCTAGTTAGAATACACTGCAAACTTTGTACAAGACTGCCCCCTGCTGCCTGGCAGCACTTGATCTCTTACAGGGGGATATGATAGCACAATTAACCCCTTCAGGTGCGGCACCTAAAGGGGTTAATTGTACTATCATATTCCCCTGTAAGAGATCAGGGCTGCCAGGCAGCAGGGGGCAGACCCCCCCCCTCCCCAGTTTGAATATCGTTGGTGGCACAGTGTGCGCCCCCATCGGGCCCCCCCTTCCTCCCTCTAATGTTAGAAATCGTTGGTGGCACCGTGTGCGCCCACCATCGCCCCCCCTCCCTCCCTCTATTGTAATAAATCGTTGGTGGCACAGTGTGCGCCCACCATCGCCCCCCCTCCCTCCCTCTATTGCAATAAATCATTGGTAGCACAGTGTGCGCCCACCATCGCCCCCCCTCCCTCTATTGTAATAAATCGTTGGTGGCACAGTGTGCGCCCACCATCGCCCCCCCTCCCTCCCTCTATTGCAATAAATCGTTGGTGGCACAGTGTGCGCCCACCATCGCCCCCCCTCCCTCTATAGCAGTAACAACATTGGTGGCAGTGTGCGGCCTTCCATTCCCCCCCCATCATTGATGGCAGCGGAGTTCCGATCGGAGTCCCAGTTTAATCGCTGGGGCTCCTATCGGTAACCATGGCAACCAGGACGCTACCGCAGTCCTGGTTGCCATGGTTACTTAGCAATAGTACAATAGTAGAAGACTCATAGTTACCTGCTTGCTGCTGCGATGTCGGTGTCCGGCCGGGAGCTCCACCTACTGGTAAGTGAAAGGTCTGTGCGGCGCATTGCTAAAGAACTGTCACTTACCAGTAGGTGGAGCTCCCGGCCGGTCACAGACATCGCAGCAGCAAGAAGGTAAGTATGAATCTTCTACTGTTGTACTATTGCTAAGTAACCATGGCAACCAGGGCTGCAGTAGCTTCCTGATTAAACTGGGACTCCGATCGGAATCACACTGCCACCAATGACCGGGGGGGGGGGGGGAATGGGAGGCCGCACACACTGCCATCAATGACCGGGGGGGGGAGATGGGAGGCCGCACACTGCCACCAATGTTGTTACTGCTATAGAGGGAGGGGGGGCCGATGGTGGGCGCACACTGTGCCACCAACGATTTATTACAATAGAGGGAGGGAGGGGGGGCGATGATGGGCGCACACTGTGCCACCAACGATTTATTACAATAGAGGGAGGGAGGGGGGGCGATGGTGGGCGCACACTGTGCCACCAACGATTTCTAACATTAGAGGGAGGAAGGGGGGGCCCGATGGGGGGCGCACACTGTGCCACCAACGATATTCAAACTGGGGAGGGGGGGTCTGCCCCCTGCTGCCTGGCAGCCCTGATCTCTTACAGGGGAATATGATAGTACAATTAACCCCTTTAGGTGCCGCACCTGAAGGGGTTAATTGTGCTATCATATCCCCCTGTAAGAGATCGGGTGCTGCCAGGCAGCAGGGGGCAGTCTTGTACAAAGTTTGCAGTGTATTCTAACTAGAAGCGTCCCCATCACCATGGGAACGCTTCTGTGTTAGAATATACTGTCGGATATGAGTTTTCACGAAGTGAAATCTTAGATCCGAAAAAGCTTTTATGCAGACGGATCTTCGGATCCGTCTGTATGAAAGCAACCTACGGCCACGGATCACGGACACGGATGCCAATCTTGTGTGCATCCGTGTTCTTTCACGGACCCATTGACTTGAATGGGTCCGTGAACCGTTGTCCGTCAAAAAAATAGGACAGGTCATATTTTGTTGACGGACAGGATACACGGATCACGGCCTCGGCTGCAAAACGGTGCATTTTCCGATTTTTCCACGGACCCATTGAAAGTCAATGGGTCAGCGAAAAAAAACGGAAAACGGCACAACGGCCACGGATGCACACAACGGTCGTGTGCATGAGGCCTAACAGTGAGTTTTCAGTTTGGTGGATCCTTAAAAACTGTTTGCAAATTAACAAATTAATATATTCCAGTCTATAATTTAATCTTTCTAAGAACCAAACATTTTGAGGAATGTCTTAAATGTGATCTCAAGAGGTTTGCTTGTCCTCCACTGACTCATGTGTGCATTTTCAATTAGTGCTTCAGAAAATAAAATTCTCTGAACACATCAATATTTTATTTTTAGCAATATCAATAGAATCATAATGAAGAACATTGGTTTGTAAGACAACTTTGCTTTTAAACAATGATCAAATGTAATGTTCAAGAGCTATTACTTGAGCAGAATTTCCATAAAAGGTTAACATTTTTATCATTGCTGTTTGTAAATTAAGTTTCATAAAGCTAACCACAGTGAATGTGCATTGTTGTCTGCACTGTTTTCAATCTGAAACAATACATCTTATTCTCATAAACTGCTGCAGAGCTTTCACATTTGGTAACTACTATGGCCGTAACTAGTAACGTGACGAAGACTATGCTACATTACAGATGTCTATAGTAAAGAGAATGTGTCATCACTACATGAGCTATTGTTTCAATCAAGTTTTTTTTTTAAGTTAAAGGGGTTCTCTGATAATAATGATTTTTTGGAAAGTGCCCGCAGCCTGCCTCTCTCCAGAAGATGGACAGAGCAGAGACAGCATGGAGAACTGGAAGAGTGGGAGCAATTAAGTATGAATCTTATGTTTAGAGAGGCAGGATGTGGGCACTTACTAAAAAATCATTATTCCCATAGAACCCTTTTGAATGTATTTTTAAATTTTAAATTTTTCATGTCACTAGCTATGGTCCTAAAATCCTAAAATTCAGCAGTTTTCAAACAGCTCACTAAGTTGAATTACATACTGACAGTCCTCTGTACAGATAACACAGGAACATACCATCCACAGTAGGCGATGTCACAGTTTATCTATTTCCCCTCCCTCACAATAACAGGTCACAGAGTATGATTAGAAAACGCTCCCATTGTCATCAGTGAAAATCTCCTGCCCATTGTGGCCTATGTCCATGCGGCTTCTGTAAAGCGTCTCTTACTACTGTCAACAACAGCTCAGGCAAGGTGGCTTCAGCTATAGTCATCTACAATTTGTGAAGTTTTGTGTCTGGTTTTCATTTTTGGTTCTGTAGTCTAATATGTTTTTTGGTCTAAAGTGTAGGGTCTAAATACATTTTTGGGGTCTAATGAAGGGTTCATGTACAATACTTGAGCATTAGGCTTAGTAGAAAGTTGGGTCACCCAAAATTTTTGTCTCAATGTTGGTGTGTGATTCATGTTGATGACACATGATATGGCCATAGTAATATGCAAATTGCAGCACACAGATTATTCGGATGCAATTTCAGTATTTTATTGGTGCCATATCATACAAAAAATCGTGATCCAGTTTCATCATGAATTGATTTAAATGACCACTCTAGATAATGATGGCGATCGAACGTTTCGGTCCAGGCGGACCTTCTTCAACGGTCTTTTTATCTATGGTAATAACATGGGCCCCATTAGTAGTGTAACGAGACGAGTGCAATTAATAAAGTGACAAAAAAGGAAAAATATATACAGCTTGTTAATAAAAAGGATGTTGATAAAAACAGTGTTGGAAACCCTGTACCGTGAAATAGAAGATGTATGGGGAGTATGTAATCCCTCATAAGTAGAGACCAAGGCAGAATAGTTTGTTTAGAATATGTGGACTACATATAGAGTAATGATAGGAGGGAGATTGTAGAAGTTGAAAGTCATGAAGTTAAATGGATATGAGGTAAAATACTAATAATTGTGCCTGTTGGAATGAAAAATGACCTGTAATTTGTGGTAGAGGAGGTCTGCGCTGGATTACAGGACGCTAGCCTGAGCCCACCGCTTTTTATCTTGCATGTGTTGTACGGAGCGCCGATCATGTGATCAGAACTTCAGTCACGTGATTGGAGCGTCCAACGCTGTTTTTATCAGCATGCTTTTTATTAACAAGCTGTATATATTTTTACTTTTTTGTCACTTTATTAATTGCACTCATCTGGTTACACTACTAATGGGGGACATGTTATTACCATAGATAATCAGACTGCTGAAGAAGGTCTGCCTAGACCGAAACGTTGAAAAGAATGGTCATTTAAATCAATTCATGAATCATGATGCAACTGGATCACGATGTTTTGTATAATATTGCGCCAATAAAATACTGAAATTGCATCCAATTTGCATAGAACTATTGACTGCTCTATAATGCAAGTAATCAAAATCTTGCATTTTCATTGCCAGTACATTCATATACAATAAGTTAATTATGCATTTTTGCATAACATATGTAATACACCATTTAAACAGAAAACTATTGGTCTTTTTGGAATAAATAAAAAAATCCTTGCGTCAATAAGAGATGTATGGATAGTCAGTTGTGAAGAGTTTTTAGTCCTAGATTGATTCTTTGCTTACTTCTGTGGTTGGTGTATTGAAAGGCTTGGATTTCTAACCAAATATTGGTTGAATTACAACATTTCCTATCACAGCTTTTAGGTTCCTTTCACATCCCAGAGCTGTATTAAAGCCCTAGGCAAACAACCTCTGCTGACAGCTTGACATGTCTTATAGTCAAACGAACAGCTTTTCTTTTTACTTTGCTCATTTTGTTCCCTAAGGCACATATGCATCAAGAGATTTCAATTGGAGCCCTGCAGAAAAACTGCCTGCCTTTGTTGAATTTGTTTCACTTCCTATGTAGTGTTTTGCTTTTGTATGGTATAAGCTTTTCTTTCTAAGCTTTAGTTTTTCTCCATTTTGCTATTATAATGAAATCGCTTTCCAGTTTTCATCAGATTTTTTTTTTTTTTTTATCAAAGTGCTTGGAATATGTTTCATTTTCACTTTAATCTATGGTTACAGGCAGAATAATAAACCAACAAACTCCCTATCCTCATATTCCAACAGTATCCCTCATGCTAACCATGTGGATAGGCCTGATGGTTACAGTCTATCGGTTATGTGCAACTGGTTAAAGGGACCAGCAGTGCACAAGTCAAGCCCCAGCACAGGTGGAGAAACAAGCTAATTTAGCAAATCTGACGTGTCACTTTACGGGGTAATAACTTTAGAATGCTTTTACTTTTCAGGACACATCAAACTTTGGGCTCATTCACACGAATGTGTGCTGCCCGTTGCCGTATTGCGGACCGCATTTGCAGATCCACAATTCACAGGCACCGTTCCGTGTGCATTCTGCATCACATATCCGGACCCATTCACTTCCATAGGTCCACAAATCCGGAGGTGCGGAACGGTGCAGAACGGAAGCACGAACGGAACACTACGTTCCCTGCCTCGGTACCGCAAAAAGATCGAACTTCCTCTATCTTTTTGCGTAATGGACAGATCGCGGACCTATTCAAGTAAATGGGTCTGCGATCCCCATGCGGCTGCCCCACGGAAGGTGACCGTGCATTGCAGACCGCAATTTGCGGTCCACAGCACGGGCTTCACACGGTCGTGTGAACAAGCACTTTGTGTTAGTGGTAAAGTTGGGTCAATATGTTTTATCTCTATTTATAATTTTTTAATTTAATACAAAATGTACAGAAAATTTGAAAAAATGTGCAATTTACTGCACCATATGGCTACTTTATGTTGGCATCATTTTGTAAACATAATTTTACTTTTTTAGGATGTTAGAAGGCTTAGAATTTTAGAAGCAATTTTTCACATTTTCAAGAAAATTTCCAAAACGGACTCTTTCAACCCCTCCCAGAAATATCACTTACATGTACGTGGAGTAATGTAGTGCCTTACTGCATTCCCACGTGCAACCCTTTGCAATTATATGGATTTCTGCACAAATTGGTCATAAAATGTGATCTGATCTTCATCTAAGTCAGAACAATAGACAATCACAGTCTGCTTAAACTAATAACACACAAAGAATTAAATGTTACCATGTTTTTATTGAACACACCATGTAAGCATTCACAGTGCAGGTGGAAAAAGTACGTGAACCCCTAGACTAATGACATCTCCAAGCGTTAATTGGAGTGAGGTGTCAACCAACTGGAGTCCAATCAATGAGATGAGATTGGAGGTGTTGGTTACAGCTGCCCTGCTCTATAAAAAATGCACACCACATCTGGGTTTACTTTTCACAAGAAGCATTGCCTGATGCGAATGATGCCTCGCACAAAAGAGCTCTCTGAAGACCTACAATTAAGAATTGTTGACTTGCATAAAGCTGGAAAGGGTTATAAAAGTATCTCCAAAAGCCTTGCTGTTCATCAGTCCACAGTAAGACAAATTGTCTATAAATGGAGAAAGTTCAGCACTGCTGCTACTCTCCCTAGGAGTGGCCATCCTGTAAAGATGACTGCAAGAGCACAGCGCAGATTGCTCAATGAAGTGAAGAAGAATCCTAGAGTGTCAGCTGTAGACTTACAAACGTCTCTGGCAAATGCTAACATCCCTGTTAGCGAATCTACGATACGTAAAACACTAAACAAGAATGGATTTCATGGGAGGATACCACAGAGGAAGTCACTGCTGTCCAAAAAAAACATTGCTGCACGTTTACAGTTTGCACAAGAGCACCTGGATGTTCCACAGCAGTACTGGCAAAATATTCTGTGGACAGATGAAACCAAAGTTGAGTTGTTTGGAAGAAACAGACAACACTATGTGTGGAGAAAAAGAGGCACAGCACACCAACATCAAAACCTCATCCCAACTGTGAAGTATGGTGGTGGGGGCATCATGATTTGGGGCTGCTTTGCTGCGTCAGGGCCTGGACGGATTGCTATCATCAAAGGAAAAATGAATTCCCAAGTTTATCAAGACATTTTGCAGAAGAACTTAAGGCCATCTGTCCACCAGCTGAAGCTCAACAGAAGATCGGTGTTGAAACAGGACAACGACCCAAAGCATAGAAGTAAATCAATAACAGAATGGCTTAAACAGAAAAAAATACGCCTTCTGGAGTGGCCCAGTCAGAGTCCTGACCTCAACCCAATTGAAATGCTGTGGCATGACCTCAAGAAAGCGATTCACACCAGACATCCCAAGAATATTGCTGAACTAACAGTTCTGTAAAGAGGAATGGTCAAGAATTACTCCTGACCGTTGTGCACGTCTGACTTTTTCCACCTGCACTGTGAATGTTTACATGGTGTGTTCAATAAAAACATGGTAACATTTAATACTTTGTGTGTTATTAGTTTAAGCAGACTGTGATTGTCTATTGTTGTGATATAGATGAATATCGGATCACATTTTATGGCCAATTTATGCAGAAATCCATATCATTCCAAAGGGTTCACATACTTTTTCTTACAACTGTACGTGATGTGATCGGGTGGGTACAAGAGCTGCACCCACCAGATTCGCCACAACGGCTAGGCTGTTACTGATAGCTGGGCCCCTGCTACATCCACCGGCATCGCTGTATGTGGTGATGCTGGCAGATTAACCCTTTCACATGCCGCGGTCAGCGCTGACCGCGGCATGTGCAGGGTTTACAGAGGGAGGGGGCTCCCTCTGATTCCATCGGCCCCCTCGCTGTGCTGACAGGGGGCCAATGGTTGCCATGGCAGCCCCGATGCCTTACACAGGCATCGGGACCTGCCAGCTATGGAAGCCCAGGAGATCCAGCCTGAGGGCTGGGTCTCCTAGGAAACTGTCGCGTCTTACTGTGTAAGAAGCAGACAATTCAGAATGTATTGTACTAAATTGAAACAGGGATCAAACCCTGAAAAGGTGAAGTCTCACAGTGGGACAAATAAAAAAAGTAAAAAAAGTAAAAAAAGTGTTTTTTATAATAAAAAAAATTATAGTTTAAAGTAAAACAAAAAAGGCCCCCTCACCATAAAATAGTGTTTAAAAAAAAAAAAACATACATATTAGGTATCAACGTGTTCATAACTGCGTGCTCTATAAAAATACACATACTATACCACCTCAGGTGAATGGCGTAAAACAAAAAACAAAAAATGAGCAAAAAATGTTATTTTTTTGTCACCTTACATCACAAAAAATTTAATTCCAAGCGATCAAAAAGTCATACGCACCCTAAAATCGTACCAATCAGACCATCATCTCATCCCGCAAAAAATGAGACCATAACTATGACAATGGCATTAAAAAAAAAAACTATGGCTTTTAGATTATGGAGACACTAAAACATGATTTTTTTTGTTTCAAAAATGCTGTTACTGTGTAAAACTTAAATAAATAAAAAAATATACATATTAGGTATCGCCGCGTTTGTAAGAACCTGTTGTATAAAAATATCATGTGACCTAATGCTTTTTTCAAAAATGCTTTATTATGTAAAATTGAAACAAACAACAAAATTTTTTTATATTTGGTATTGTCGCATCCATAACAACCTGCTATATAAAAATACCACATGATCTAACCTTTCATATGTACATTGTAAATAACAAAAAATAAAAACTATGCCAAAACAGCTATTTTTGGTGACCTTACCTTACAAAAAGTGTAATATAGAGCAACCAAAAATCATATGTACCCTAAAATAGTACCAACAAAACTGCCACCTTATCCCGTAGTTTCCAAAATGGGGTCTTTTTTGGGAGTTTCTAATCTAGGGGTGCATCAGGGGGTCTTCAAATGTGACATGGCAACTTAAAATTATCCCAGTGAAATCTGCCCTCCAAAAACCACATGGCGTTCCTTTCCTTCTGCGCCCTGCCGTGTGCCTGTACAGCAGTTTACGACCACATATGGGGTGTTTCTGTAAACTACAGAATCAGGGTAATACATTTTGAGTTTTGTTTGGCTGTTAACCCTTACTTTGTTACTGGAAAAAATGGAGTAAAAGTGAAAATCTGCCAAAAAAGTGAAAATCTCCTTTAATTCTTGTGGAACAAAGTTTGTAAAATCAGTTTTGAATATCTTGAGGGGTGTAGTTTCTAAAATAGGGCCATTTATGTGTGGTTTCTATTATGTAAGCCTCACAAAGTGACTTCAGACCTCAACTGGTCCTTAAAAAGTGGGTTTTGGAGATTTGCTTCTCAATTCTATGCCTTCTAACGTTCCAAAAAAAGAAAACATGAAGTATGACATATGGGAAATGTAAAGTAATAACTATTTTATGAGGTATAACTGTCTGTTTTAAAAGCAGAGAAGTTGAAATTACGATTTTTTTTCCAGATTTTTGGTAAATTTCGATTTTTTTTTATAAATAAAAATAAAATATTTTGACTCAAATTTACCACTGGGATGAATTACAATATGTGACAAGAAAACAATCTCAAAATGGCTTGGATAAGTAAAAGCATTTATAAGTTATCACCACATAAAGTGACACATCAGATTTGCAAAAAATGGCCTGGTCTCTAAAAGGGTTGTCCGGGTTCAGAGCTGAACCCGGACACACCCTTATTTTCACCCAGGCAGCACCCCTGATGTTGGCATCAGAGCCCGGTTCGTCACCGGAACTCCTAAAAATGCCTTTTCCTTGCGCAATTTAAAGCAAGACAAAGGAGAGCATCGGAGCATGAACTGCTCCGATGCTCAAGTCAGGGGGGCTGCCTGGGTGAAAATGGGGATATGTCCAGGTTCAGCTCTGAACCCGGACAACCCTTTTAATTCATAATCTAGAGCCTGTACGCTTTACCGCTGGTGTACGTAACTGGCGCATGCGCACGGCATATCAGTATGCCTCTGCCCACAGTGGGCAATGTACTGCGCATGCCCGGACCCGGTGGTGAAGCGAACAGGCACTAGATTATGAATGGAGATGAAAATGACGCTGCAAGGATACAGGGCTGGCCGGACGATACAGGGGGGAGGAGTCAGGAGCAAGTAAGATGGGGAGCACTGGGCACTTGCAGCACACTCTCCGCCCCTGGGCACTTGTGATAGGTAATTTGCATGTCTTTAAAACTTCATTTTAGGTACTTTGGCGGCTCTGAAAAACTAAACATGGGTACCATCAGTGTTATGGATCTGCCTCCCACAGAGCTATATCATCAGTTTAAAACATGTTATGTAGGTGACAGATTCCCTTTAAAAAGGTCCCAAAGCCGGACAACACCTTTAACCTGAATGCCACATTTGATTGTCATGGGGTGGGCTCAATCTGGCCGCAGCCACTGGCTGAAATCTCGTGGAACATAGTCCACTAGTGGCTTAATGACATTGGAACCAGAGGGAGGAGTGAGGGTCAATTCATTGCTGAACGGAGGATCAGGGCTCTATCATTCACTGCTGAGAAAAAACGTGCTGAGGGAAGGAGCCATGCTGCATTCAGTTGGGAATGCCTGAACACCCTAAGCGATGGGACCACCATATGGGATCATTTGCATATGAATTAAAAGATGTTTTATGGGGGGCTCAGAATATCAAAAAATGTATAATAAAAAGATGTTTGGAACACTGTACATGCCAACCACAAGGCACCAGGGACAGTTTAATTTGTGAATTTGCAGGGTCAGGCTCCCTTTAAAGTAAATCATTTCAACTCTTTAAAAAAGAAAGGAAGACATGAAGATATAAAACTGTTTTCAGTTGTTTTTTTTGCATACTATTGCTGCTTTTAGACATTCTTGGGATATGAAACACGTATTGATAATTTTGCTGAATTCTATAATTGATGCAATATGTGTCCAGTTCTCTCTCATGTTTCTACTGGGAAAGTCAGCTGTGTAAACTGCACAATGTATACACTATAAATTAGAGGGCTACTACATCTTACTACTTTGTGTGTAATATAGTTTGGTTTAGCTATAAATTATCAAACATGTTCATCCTACCATTATTTACAGTCAGCATTTATTGCTGCCTTTTTGTAGCCCTATTGCTGATTATCTTGCTGTCAGTCTTTGAAGTTTTGTATCATCAAAAATAATCAAACTCCATTTTACACACAATTGTTTCTATGTGGTTGACCACAAAACCGCACAATCCATAGTGATCCCATTGCCTGCTGTAAGGAAAACACTATCTGATTGCACAGAACTGCAATAATAATGCTCTAATGCATGACTGATGCCTTGTGTAGAAAAAAGTCTGCAACCATTTCCATCAGAGTAATTCAATCAATACAAATAAATGTAGCAAGGAAATGAGTAACCAATAAACCTCAAGAAGATAAATTGTCTATTGTGTCATTTCCCTATGTACATTAACAATGATAATAAAATTCTTCAGCATGTATAAAAAATAGCCCTTCGAAAATTGTACTGCATAGACAGTCTGGATAACGTGATCTGTACAAAACTCTATCACTATTAAAATGCTAAAAAAATGAGACAAATTGGTGATTGCATGAAGTTCACTAAAAATGTATTCTATAGTGAGTGATGTCCACAGAAATTTGATAAGCTTTGGTCACCATAGTTTCAATGTAAGACAATTGCCAATAATGTTTACTAATTCGGTGACCGTGAAATGTTATAAAAAGTATTTACCACCTGTCAGACCCTCGGTCCCTGAGAACAAGGGGTCCCCAAGCTCTCTCTTTCAATGTACTGGTAATCCATTTGTCAGTGTACCCCTCCATTCACTTCTGTGGAACTGATGATGCACTGTCTACGCGTGTCCCTTAGCAGTGAAAATAATGGTGGGCCCATATGCGCACTACCACTCAATTCTTGGAGACCCTGTTCTATGAGACCCAGCAGTCAGACCCCTGTAATCCAATATTAAGCACCTCAACTGTGAATAGCCGATAAATACTTTAAGTGAGATAGCCCCATTAAGTCTACAAAATCTTTTGACCTTAAGCTGATATTGTAATGCAAATGAACCCTTATTCATGGACTACCATAATTCTAGGCAAATTTTTTCATCATTATTTACTTAATGCATTATGTATAGCGTATTGTCAGCTATAGCACTGCTTTACTTACAAAGTTTTCTATAAAGGATATAATGAGTACAACAAATATATAAAAAAACATACAAAACATGAAAAAGTCACTATCATTACAAGATGATATAATTTCAATTGGAAAAAAACATCAATAGAAAAATATGTAATAGTTATAATTATGGCTATTGAAATGAAATATAAAAACTCTTTTACTCACTTATCTGTGGCAGCAACACATGAAACATTAAAGCACCTGCATATCCCAGGATGCAGGCAATTAGCTCCCCTTCCTCCCTAGAAATTAGTCCCTCACCTATTGTATATAATGCCTCCACAATTTTTCTTCTCCACCATCTAGAAAGAGATACAGTTGCAAGAAAAAGTATGTGAACCCTTTGGAATTATATGGATTTCTACATAGACAATCACAGTCTGCTTAAACTAATAACACACAAAGAATTAAATGTTACCCTGTTTTTATTGAACACACCATGTAAACATTCACAGTGCAGGTGGAAAAAGTATGTGAACCCTTGGATTCAATAACTGGCTGAACCTCCTTTGGCAGCAATAACTTCAATCAAACGTTTTCTGTAGTTGTAGATAAGATGTGCACAACGGTCAGGAGTAATTCTTGACCATTCCTCTTTACAGAACTGTTTCAGTTCAGCAATATTCTTGGGATGTTCTGTTGTTGATTTACTTCTATGCTTTGGGTCGTTGTCCTGTTGCAACACCCATCTTCTGTTGAGCTTAGAATGTGTCGGCAGATAAGAACCATTTGGCCCATCTAGTCTGCCCAATATATCTGAATCCTATGAATAGTCCCTGGCCCTATCTTATATGAAGGATAGCCTTATGCCTATCCCATGCATGCTTAAACTCCTTCACTGTATTTGCCGCTACCACTTCTGCAGGAAGGCTATTCCATGCATCCACTACTCTCTCAGTAAAGTAATACTTCCTTATATTACTTTTAAACCTTTGCCCCTCTAATTTAAAACTGTGTCCTCTTGTGGTAGTTTTTCTTCTTTTAAATATGCTCTCCTCCTTTACCGAGTTGATTCCCTTTATGTATTTAAAAGTTTCTATCATATCCCCTCGGTCTCTTCTTTCTTCCAAGCTATACATATTAAGGTCTTTTAACCTTTCCTGGTAAGTTTTATCCTGCAATCCACTGACCAGTTTAGTAGCTCTTCTCTGAACTCTCTCTAGAGTATCTATATCCTTCTGGAGATATGGCCTCCAGTACTGCGCACAATACTCCAAGTGAGGTCTCACCAGTGTTCTGTACAGCGGCATAAGCACTTCACTCTTTCTACTGCTTATACCTCTCCCTATACATCCAAGCATTCTGCTGGCATTTCGTGCTGCTTTATTACATTGTCTTCCCACCTTTAAGTCTTCTGAAATAATTACTCCTAAATCCCTTTCCTCAGATACTGAGGTCAGGACTGTGTCAAATATTATATATTCTGCCCTTGGGTTTTTACGCCCCAGGTGCATTATCTTGCACTTATCCACATTAAATTTCAGTTGCCAGAGTTCTGACCATTCTTCTAGTTTTCCTAAATCCTTTTCCATTTGGCGTTTCCCTCCAGGAACATCAACCCTGTTACATATCTTTGTGTCATCAGCAAAAAGACAAACCTTACCATCGAGGCCTTTTGCAATATCACTTATGAAGATATTAAACAAAATTGGTCCCAGTACAGATCCCTGTGGAATCCCACTGGTAACATGACCTTGTTTTGAATGTTCTCCATTGACTACAACCCTCTGTTGTCTGTCACTCAGCCACTGCCTAATCCACTCAACAATATGGGAGTCCATGCTCAATGACTGCAGTTTATTGATAAGTCTTCTATGTGGGACAGTGTCAAAAGCCTTACTAAAATCTAGATATGCGATGTCTACTGCACCTCCACCGTCTATTATTTTAGTCACCCAGTCAAAAAAATCTATAAGATTTGTTTGACATGATCTCCCTGAAGTAAACCCATGCTGTTTTTCATCTTGCAATCCATGGGATTTTAGATGTTCCACAATCCTATCCTTTAATAGGGTTTCCATTAATTTGCCTACTATTGATGTCAGACTCACTGGTCTATAGTTGCTCGATTCCTCCTTACTACCTTTCTTGTGAATGGGCACGACATTTGCCAATTTCCAATCTTCCAGGACGACTCCTGTTACTAATGATTGGTTAAATAAATCTGTTAACGGTTTTGCCAGCTCACCACTAAGCTCTTTTAATAATTTTGGGTGTATCTCATCAGGCCCCTGTGACTTATTTGTCTTCACTTTAGACAGCAAACTTAGAACATCTTCCTCTGTAAAGACACATGCATCAAACGATTTAATAGTCATCCTTTCTAGTGGAGGTCCTTCTCCTTCTTTTTCTTTTGTAAAAACTGAACAGAAGTATTCATTAAGGCAGTCGGCTAGCCCTTTATTCTCTTCTACATACCTTCCGTCCTTTATTTTTAATTTAGTTATTCCTTGTTTTAATTTCCTTTTTTCATTTATATATCTGAAGAATGTCTTATCCCCTTTTTTCATAGACTGAGCTAGTTTTTCTTCTGCCTGAGCTTTAGAAGTTCTTATAACTTGCTTGGCCTCTTTCTGCCTAATCTTGTAGATTTCCTTATCTTCATTGCTCTGGTTTTTTTTATAATTACAAAATGCTAGCTTTTTATTTTTAATGATTTGGGCCACTTCTGCTGAGTACCACAGTGGTCTCTTCCTTTTTTTGCTTTTACTGACAAGTCTAATGCAATTTTCTGTTGCCTTCAATAATGCACCTTTTAAGTAGTCCCATTTCTCCTGGACTCCATGTAATCCGTTCCAGTCTGATAAGGACTCATTTATGACTAATTTCATTTTTGAAAAGTCTGTTTTTCTAAAATCTAAAACTTTTGTTTTTGTGTGGTGGGACTCTTTCACAGTTCTTATATTAAACCACACTGACTGGTGATCACTAGATCCCAAGGTTTCGCCTTCAATGACATCATATACCGAATCCCCATTTGGGAATATCAAATCCAAAATGGCCTCCCTCCGGGTTGGCTCCTCAACCATTTGTTGTAGGGATAACCCCAGTAGGGAATTTAGAATATCTGTACTCCTGGTAGAACTTGCTTCAGCTGGTGGACAGATGGCCTTAAGTTCTCCTTCAAAATGTCTTGATAAACTTGGGAATTAATTTTTCCTTTGATGATAGCAATCCGCCTTGCCGCTGATGCAGCAAAGCAGCCCCAAACCATGATGCCCCCACACCTATACTTCACAGTTGGGATGAGGTTTTGATGTTGGTGTGCTGTGCCTTTTTTTTCCACACATAGTGTTGTGTGTGTCTTCCAAACAACTCAACTTTGGTTTCATCTGTCCACAGAATATTTTGCCTGTACTGCTGTGGAACGTCCAGGTGCTCTTGTGCAAACTGTAAATGTGCAGCAATGTTTTTTTTGGACAGCAGTGGCTGGTTCACCTGAACTGTGAATGTTTACATGGTGTGTTCAATAAAAACATGGTAACATTTAAGTCTTCGTGTGTTATTAGTTTAAGCAGACTGTGATTGTCTATTGTTGTGACTTAGATGAAGATCAGATCACATTTTATAACCAATTTTTGCAGAAATCCATATCATTCCAAAGGGTTCACTTACTTTTACTTGCAACTGTATATATGTATATATATATTTATATATGTATTTTATTTTTTTCCTTCTATGAAATTAAGCTACTACGTTTGAAAAGTCCCATTCATAGCATTGTAATGTCGTGGTTGGATGACCCCTTTAAGGCCAAAATCGGCTTGGTCGTTATTAGGTCTGGACTCATTTACCATTATATATTATTTGCATGAAAATGACATATACACCAAGCCTAATTAAGTGCATAAATTGAAGTTTATAAGTTACTTAAACTATGTCGTAAGGTTAAAAGTGTTGCTTCATTAACAATATATACAATTATTAAAAGCTTGGATCCCACCATGTATAGCATTCTTGTTCAGTCTAATCTCAGTAGTTTTATTATTCCTGACATTCAGAGAGTAATAAAAGTTAAAGGGGTTGTCTCACTTCAGTAAATGGCATTTAATATCATATAGACAAAGTTAATGCAAAGCACTTACTAATGTATTGTGATTGTCCATATTGCCTCATTTACTGGCTGGATTCATTTTTCCATCACAGTACACACTGCTCGTTTCCATGGTTATGCCCAACCTAGAATCCATCAGTGGTGGTGCACGATGCACACTATAGGAAAATGCACCGGCCTCTCTGGTGGCCAGGACTGTGGGAGAGCGCCTAGGATTCTGTGCGCAGCAGCTCCCAGTTAAGGCCACCTCATATTTGCACTGCAGCGGTGGCCGTGACACCTGGATATGAGCAGTGTATAATGTGATGGACAAAACGAATGAAGCCAGCAAAGGAAGCAAAACGGACAATCACAATACATTGGTAAGTGCTTTGTATTAGCTTTCTCTACATGATAAATGCCATTTGCTGAAGTGGGACAACCCAGTGCTGTTTGAGAAAGACCAGAAATGGTCGAAACATCGCTGTTATTAATCTGCTGGTTTAAATAAAGTAACCAGATTTGTTCATTCAACTGGCGATTGCTGTGGATTTCTATATACTTGTGTATGAAATCAAGGCATACACAGTTACAGAACGGACCTATAGAATTCTATGGGTGATTTATAATAGATCTCTACTACATGGATCAGTAATGTCTTTAGAATAGAAAGTGATTATTATTATTATTATTATTAAAGCACCATTCATTCCATGGTGTTGTACATATGATAAGGGGTATACATACATAATACAGACAATTGCACTAAGCATGAACCAGATGAGTTACAAACTGGTACATAAGGAGAGAGGGCCCTGCCCACATGGGCTTACAATCTACAAGAAATGGGAGAAGGACACAGTAGGTGAGCATAAAGCAGGTCATGGTGGTGTAGAGGCAGCAGCGTTACTGTAGGTTGTAGGCTTGTCTGAAATAGTTGGTTTATTAGGCTTCTTTCGAACCTAAGAGAGTCTGATATGTTGGAGTAGAGAGATTCCAGGGTATGGGGGATGCATGGGTGAAATCTTGGAGGCAATTGTGGGAAGAGGTGATGGGAGGAGAGGAGAGAATGAGATCTTGTGAGGATCGGAGAATGTGGGGATGTATCAATAAAGTAGCTCATAGATGTATGGAGCGGACACTTTGTGGATGGCCTTATATGCATTTGTTGGTATTTTAAACTGAATTTGCTTGCAATGGGGAGCAAGTGAAGGGATGGACAGAGGGGAGAGGCAGAGGAGAAATGAGGGAAGAGGTGGATTAGTCGGGCAGCAGAGTTGGCGATAGACTGGAGTGGTGCGAGGGTGTTAGACGGAAGGCCATCAATTTCTCTACTTTTATAATAGATAGTAATACCTCCAAAAATAGTTATTACATTCCCCATATGATTACTTCATGTTTGGATGGGTTTTTTTTTTTGGGACGTTAGAAGTAGAGTTGAGCGAACACCTGGATGTTCGGGTTCGAGAAGTTCGGCCGAACATCCCGGAAATGTTCGGGTTCGGGATCCGAACCCGATCCGAACTTCGTCCCGAACCCGAACCCCATTGAAGTCAATGGGGACCCGAACTTTTCGGCACTAAAAAGGCTGTAAAACAGCCCAGGAAAGAGCTAGAGGGCTGCAAAAGGCAGCAACATGTAGGTAAATCCCCTGCAAACAAATGTGGATAGGGAAATGAATTAAAATAAAAATTAAATAAATAAAAATTAACCAAAATCAATTGGAGAGAGGTTCCATAGCAGAGAATCTGGCTTCCCGTCACCCACCACTGGAACAGTCCATTCTCAGATATTTAGGCCCCGGCACCCAGGCAGAGGAGAGAGGTCCCGTAACAGAGAATCTGTCTTCATGTCAGCAGAGAATTAGTCTGCATGTCATAGCAGAGAATGAGGCTTCACGTCAGCCACCACTGCAACAGTCCATTGGCATATATTTAGGCCTAGCACACAGGCAGAGCAGAGAGGTCCCGTAACAGACAATCTGGCTTCATGTCAGCAGAGAATCAGTCTGCATGTCATAGCAGAGAATGAGGCTTCACGTCACCCACCACTGCAACAGTCCATTGGCATATATTTAGGCCTAGCACACAGGCAGAGCAGAGAGGTCCCGTAACAGACAATCTGGCTTCATGTCAGCAGAGAATCAGTCTGCATGTCATAGCAGAGAATGAGGCTTCACGTCACCCACCACTGCAACAGTCCATTGGCATATATTTAGGCCTAGCACACAGGCAGAGCAGAGAGGTCCCGTAACAGACAATCTGGCTTCATGACAGCAGAGAATTAGTCTGCATGTCATAGCAGAGAATGAGGCTTCACGTCAGCCACCACTGCAACAGTCCATTGGCATATATTTAGGCCCAGCACCCAGGCAGAGGAGAGAGGTCCCGTAACAGACAATCTGGCTTCATGTCAGCAGAGAATTAGTCTGCATGTCATAGCAGAGAATCAGGCTTCACGTCAGCCACCACTGCAACAGTCCATTGTCATAAATTTAGGCCCAGCACCCAGGCAGAGGAGAGAGGTCCCGTAACAGACAATCTGGCTTCATGTCAGCAGAGAATTAGTCTGCATGTCATAGCAGAGAATGAGGCTTCACGTCAGCCACCACTGCAACAGTCCATTGGCATATATTTAGGCCTAGCACACAGGCAGAGCAGAGAGGTCCCGTAACAGACAATCTGGCTTCATGACAGCAGAGAATCAGTCTGCATGTCATAGCAGAGAATCAGGCTTCACGTCAGCCACCACTGCAACAGTCCATTGTCATAAATTTAGGCCCAGAACCCAGGCAGAGGAGAAAGGTCCCGTAACAGACAATCTGGCTTCATGTCAGCAGAGAATCAGTCTTCATATCATAGCAGAGAATCAGGCTTCACGTCACCCACCACTGCAACAGTCAATTTTCATAAATTTAGGCCCAGAACCCAGGCAGAGGAGAAAGGTCCCGTAACAGACAATCTGGCTTCATGTCAGCAGAGAATCAGTCTTCATATCATAGCAGAGAATCAGGCTTCACGTCACCCACCACTGCAACAGTCAATTGTCATAAATTTAGGCCCAGCACCCAGGCAGAGGAGAGAGCTCCCGTAACAGAGGATCTGGCTTCATGTCAGCAGAGAATCAGTCTGCATGTCATAGCAGAGAATGAGGCTTCACGTCACCCACCACTGCAACAGTCCATTGGCATATATTTAGGCCTAGCACACAGGCAGAGGAGAGGTTCATTCAACTTTGGGTAGCCTCGCAATATAATGGTAAAATGAAAATAAAAATAGGATTGAATGAGGAAGTGCCCTGGAGTCCAATAATATATGGTTATGGGGAGGTAGTTAATGTCTAATCTGGACAAGGGACGGACAGGTCCTGTGGGATCCATGCCTGGTTCATTTTTATGAACGTCAGCTTGTCCACATTGGCTGTAGACAGGCGGCTGCGTTTGTCTGTAATGACGCCCCCTGCCGTGCTGAATACACGTTCAGACAAAACGCTGGCTGCCGGGCAGGCCAGCACCTCCAAGGCATAAAAGGCTAGCTCTGGCCACGTGGACAATTTAGAGACCCAGAAGTTGAATGGGGCCGAACCATCAGTCAGTACGTGGAGGGGTGTGCACACGTACTGTTCCACCATGTTAGTGAAATGTTGCCTCCTGCTAACACGTTGCGTATCAGGTGGTGGTGCAGTTAGCTGTGGCGTGTTGACAAAAGTTTTCCACATCTCTGCCATGCTAACCCTGCCCTCAGAGGAGCTGGCCGTGACACAGCTGCCTTGGCGACCTCTTGCTCCTCCTCTGCCTTGGCCTTGGGCTTCCACTTGTTCCCCTGTGACATTTGGGAATGCTCTCAGTAGCGTGTCTACCAACGTGCGCTTGTACTCGCGCATCTTCCTATCACGCTCCAGTGCAGGAAGTAAGGTGGGCACATTGTCTTTGTAGCGTGGATCCAGCAGGGTGGCAACCCAGTAGTCCGCACAGGTTAAAATGTGGGCAACTCTGCTGTCGTTGCGCAGGCACTGCAGCATGTAGTCGCTCATGTGTGCCAGGCTGCCCAGGGGTAAGGACAAGCTGTCCTCTGTGGGAGGCGTATCGTCATCGTCCTGCCTTTCCCCCCAGCCACGCACCAGTGATGGACCCGAGCTGCGTTGGGTGCCACCCCGCTGTGACCATGCTTCATCCTCATCCTCCTCCACCTCCTCCTCATCCTCGTCCTCCTCGTCCTCCAGTAGTGGGCCCTGGCTGGCCACATTTGTACCTGGCCTCTGCTGTTGCCAAAAACCTCCCTCTGAGTCACTTCGAAGAGACTGGCCTGAAAGTGCTAAAAATGACCCCTCTTCCTCCTCCTCCTCCTCCTCCTCCTGGGCCACCTCCTCTTCCATCATCGCCCTAAGTGTTTTCTCAAGGAGACATAGAAGTGGTATTGTAACGCTGATAACGGTGTCATCGCCACTGGCCATGTTGGTGGAGTACTCGAAACAGCGCAACAGGGCACACAGGTCTCGCATGGAGGCCCAGTCATTGGTGGTGAAGTGGTGCTGTTCTGTAGTGCGACTGACCCGTGCGTGCTGCAGCTGAAACTCCACTATGGCCTGCTGCTGCTCGCACAGTCTGTCCAGCATGTGCAAGGTGGAGTTCCACCTGGTGGGCACGTCGCATATGAGGCGGTGAGCGGGAAGGCCGAAGTTACGCTGTAGCGCAGACAGGCGAGCAGCAGCAGGATGTGAACGCCGGAAGCGCGAACAGACGGCCCGCACTTTATGCAGCAGCTCTGACATGTCGGGGTAGTTGTGAATGAACTTCTGCACCACCAAATTCAGCACATGCGCCAAGCAAGGGATGTGCGTCAAATTGGCTAGTCCCAGAGCTGCAACGAGATTTCGCCCATTATCACACACCACCAGGCCGGGCTTGAGGCTCACCGGCAGCAACCACTCGTCGGTCTGTTGTTCTATACCCCGCCACAACTCCTGTGCGGTGTGGGGCCTGTCCCCCAAACATATGAGTTTCAGAATGGCCTGCTGACGTTTACCCCGGGCTGTGCTGAAGTTGGTGGTGAAGGTGTGTGGCTGACTGGATGAGCAGGTGGAAGAAGAGGAGGAGGAAGCCGAGAAGGAGGAGGTGGCAACAGGAGGCAAAGAATGTTGCCCTGCGATCCTTGGCGGCGGAAGGACGTGCGCCAAACAGCTCTCCGCCTGGGGCCCAGCTGCCACTACATTTACCCAGTGTGCAGTTAGGGAGATATAGCGTCCCTGGCCGTGCTTACTGGTCCACGTATCTGTGGTTAGGTGGACCTTGCTACAGATGGCGTTGCGCAGTGCACACTTGATTTTATGGGATACTTGGTTGTGCAGGGAAGGCACGGCTCTCTTGGAGAAGTAGTGCCGGCTGGGAACAACATACTGTGGGACAGCAAGCGACATGAGCTGTTTGAAGCTGTCTGTGTCCACCAGCCTAAATGACAGCATTTCATAGGCCAGTAGTTTAGAAATGCTGGCATTCAGGGCCAGGGATCGAGGGTGGCTAGGTGGGAATTTACGCTTTCTATCAAATGTTTGTGAGATGGAGAGCTGAACGCTGGCGTGTGACATGGTTGAGACGCTTGGTGACGGAGGTGGTGGTGGTGGTGGTGTTGGTGGTACATCCCCTGTTTGCTGGGCGGCAGGTGCCAACGTTCCTCCAGAGGCGGAGGAAGAGGCCGAGGCGGCAGCAGCAGAATAGGCCGAGGCGGCAGCAGCAGAAGAGGTAGCAGGGGGAGCCTGAGTGACTTCCTTGGTTTTAAGGTGTTTACTCCACTGCAGTTCATGCTTTGCATGCAGGTGCCTGGTCATGCAGGTTGTGCTCAGGTTCAGAACGTTAATGCCTCGCTTCAGGCTCTGATGGCACAGCGTGCAAACCACTCGGGTCTTGTCGTCAGCACATTGTTTGAAGAAGTGCCATGCCAGGGAACTCCTTGAAGCTGCCTTTGGGGTGCTCGGTCCCAGATGGCGGCGGTCAGTAGCAGGCGGAGTCTCTTGGCGGCGGGTGTTCTGCTTTTGCCCACTGCTCCCTCTTTTGCTACGCTGTTGGCTCGGTCTCACCACTGCCTCTTCCTCCGAACTGTGAAAGTCAGTGGCACGACCTTCATTCCATGTGGGGTCTAGGACCTCATCGTCCCCTGCATCGTCTTCCACCCAGTCTTGATCCCTGACCTCCTGTTCAGTCTGCACACTGCAGAAAGACGCAGCAGTTGGCACCTGTGTTTCGTCATCATCAGAGACATGCTGAGGTGGTATTCCCATGTCCTCATCATCAGGAAACATAAGTGGTTGTGCGTCAGTGCATTCTATGTCTTTCACCGCTGGGGAAGGGCTAGGTGGATGCCCTTGGGAAACCCTGCCAGCGGAGTCTTCAAACAGCATAAGAGACTGCTGCATAACTTGAGGCTGAGACAGTTTCCCTGGTATGCATGGGGGTGATGTGACAGACTGATGGGGTTGGTTTTCAGGCGCCATCTGTGCGCTTTCTGCAGAAGACTGGGTGGGAGATAATGTGAACGTGCTGGATCCACTGTCGGCCACCCAATTGACTAATGCCTGTACCTGCTCAGGCCTTACCATCCTTAGAACGGCATTGGGCCCCACCATATATCGCTGTAAATTCTGGCGGCTACTGGGACCTGAGGTAGTTGGTACACTAGGACGTGTGGATGTGGCAGAACGGCCACGTCCTCTCCCAGCACCAGAGGGTCCACTAACACCACCACGACCATGTCCACGTCCGCGTCCCTTACTAGATGTTTTTCTCATTGTTATGGTTCACCACAACAACAAATATATTATTTGGCCCAATGTATTGTATTCAAATTCAGCGGGATATAAATTTGAGGCCTAGTATTTAGGCGCTGGGTGACCGGTATGGATTTAGTGACAGAATTAGACTTGGAAATGCACAGAAGCGTGTGTGTGTGAAGTTATTCTGAATGACCCAATGTGCACCTTGAATATTATATACCCTTTTAGGGATAGATTTCAAATAGCTCTGATATAGCAGAAACCACTAAATTATGAAATTGCTAAATTGGGAATTGTACTTCAACCCAGAACAAAAAATGTGCTTTGACGGACACTAAATATCTTGCCCAGCAACAACAGTACAACGGTGGGTAACGAGAGATTTAGAGGGAATTAAATTTGAGGCCTAGTATTTAGGCGCTGGGTCACCGGTATGGATTTAGTGACAGAATTAGACTTGGAAATACACAGTAGCGGGTGTGTGTGAAGTTATTCTGAATGACCCTATGTGCACCTTCAATATTATATACCCTTTTAGGGATAGATTTCAAATAGCTCTGATATAGCAGAAACCACTAAATTATGAAATTGCTAAATTGGGAATTGTACTTCAACCCAGAACAAAAAATGTGCTTTGACGGACACTAAATATCTTGCCCAGCAACAACAGTACAGCGGTGGGTAACGAGAGATTTAGAGGGAATTAAATTTGAGGCCTAGTATTTAGGCGCTGGGTCACCGGTATGGATTTAGTGACAGAATTAGACTTGGAAATGCACAGAAGCGTGTGTGTGAAGTTATTCTGAATGACCCAATGTGCACCTTCAATATTATATACCCTTTTTGGGATAGATTTCAAATAGCTCTGATATAGCAGGAACCACTAAATTATGAAATTGCTAAATTGGGAATTGTACTTCAACCCAGAACAAAAAATGTGCTTTGACGGGCACTAAATAACTTTCCCAGCTACAACAGGACAACGGTAACGAGAGATTTAGAGGGATTTAAATTTGAGGCCTAGTATTTAGGCGCTGGGTGACAGGTATGGGTTTAGTGACAGAATTAGACTTGGAAATACACAGTAGCGGGTGTGTGTGAAGTTATTCTGAATGACCCTATGTGCACCTTCAATATTATATACCCTTTTTGGGATAGATTTCAAATAGCTCTGATATAGCAGAAACCACTAAATTATGAAATTGCTAAATTGGGAATTGTACTTCAACCCAGAACAAAAAATGTGCTTTGACGGACACTAAATATCTTGCCCAGCAACAACAGTACAGCGGTGGGTAACGAGAGATTTAGAGGGAATTAAATTTGAGGCCTAGTATTTAGGCGCTGGGTCACCGGTATGGATTTAGTGACAGAATTAGACTTGGAAATACACAGTAGCGGGTGTGTGTGAAGTTACTCTGAATGACCCTATGTGCACCTTCAATATTATATACCCTTTTTGGGATAGATTTCAAAGAGCTCTGATATAGCAGGAACCACTAAATTATGAAATTGCTAAATTGGGAATTGTATTTCAACCCAGAACAAGAAATGTGCTTGAACGGACACTAAATAACTCGCCCAGCTACAGCACTAGGGACAGATTTAGCTGGATATAAATTTGAGGCCTAGTATTTAGGCGCTGGGTGACCGGTATGGATTTAGTGACAGAATTAGACTGGGATATGGCCAAAAAATGAACAGACTATTGCTGGTTAAATGCACTTGGTGTGACAGCTTCACCCTGATGTAGGCTTTAGCCAAAAAACAACCACACCATTGAGGGTTAAATGCACTTGGTGACAGGCGCAGCTTGCCCCTGATTTTGTATATGGCCAAAAAATGAACAGACTATTGCTGGTTAAATGCACTTGGTGTGACAGCTTCACCCTGATGTAGGCTTTAGCCAAAAAACAACCACACCATTGAGGGTTAAATGCACTTGGTGACAGGCGCAGCTTGCCCCTGATTTTGTATATGGCCAAAAAATGAACAGACTATTGCTGGTTAAATGCACTTGGTGTGACAGCTTCACCCTGATGTAGGCTTTAGCCAAAAAACAACCACACCATTGAGGGTTAAATGCACTTGGTGACAGGCGCAGCTTGCCCCTGATTTTGTATATGGCCAAAAAATGAACAGACTATTGCTGGTTAAATGCACTTGGTGTCACAGCTTCACCCTGATGTAGGCTTTAGCCAAAAAACAACCACACCATTGAGGGTTAAATGCACTTGGTCGCAGCTTGTGCTGGCGCACCACAAGACACAAAATGGCCGCCGATCACCCCAGAAAAATGAGACTGACAAACGGTCTGTGCAGCCTAAAAACAGTGAGCAATTGAGGATCAGCAGCTCAATGATCCACAGCTGCAGATCGATCAGTTAATCAAGTCCTTTGGAGGAGTTAATCTGCCTAATCTCGCCCTACTGTCGCAGCCGCAACCTCTCCCTACGCTAATCAGAGCAGAGTGACGGGCGGCGCTATGTGACTCCAGCTTAAATAGAGGCTGGGTCACATGGTGCTCTGGCCAATCACAGCCATGCCAATAGTAGGCATGGCTGTGATGGCCTCTTGGGGCAAGTAGTATGACGCTTGTTGATTGGCTGCTTTGCAGCCTTTCAAAAAGCGCCAAGAAAGCGTCACAAAAGCGCGAAGAAAGCGACGAACACCGAACCCGAACCCGGACTTTTACGAAAATGTCCGGGTTCGGGTCCGTGTCACGGACACCCCAAAATTCGGTACGAACCCGAACTATACAGTTCGGGTTCGCTCATCCCTAGTTAGAAGGCTTAGAAGTTTAGAAGCAAATCTTTTTAAGGACCAGTTCAGGTCCTTACATATTAGAAACCACCCATAAATCACCCCATTTTAGAAACTATACCCCTCAAGCTATTCAAAACTGATTTTACCAACTTTGTTAACCCTTTAGGTGCCCCACAAGAATTAAAGGAAATGGGAATTACATTTCAAAAGTTCCCTTTTTGTAGCAGATTTGTAATTTTAATCTATTTTTTGTGCAACACATCAAGGGTTAACAGCCAAACAGAACTTAAAATCTATTAACCTGAATCTGGAGTTTACAGAAACACCCCATGTATGCTCAAAAACTGATGTATGGGCGCACAGAAGGCTTCAGAGTGGAAGGGGCACCATATGGATTTTGGAGAGAAGATTTAGCTGGAATGGTAATTTGGAGCTATGACCCCATTTTTGAAACCACAAACCTCAAGGAATCTTTCAAGGTGTGTAGTGAGCACTTTGACCTCAAAGGTCTTTCCTAGAATTAAAATTGCATTTTTTTCACAAAAAGTTGCTTTACATACACATTTTTCAGTTTCCCGAAGGGTAACAAGTCAAAATGCACCCCAAAAATTGTTCTCCATTTCTCCCCGAATACGGCAACACCCCATGTGTGCTTAAAAACTGATGTATGGGTGCATAGCAGGTTTCAGAGTTGAAGGAGCACCATATGGCTTTTGGAGAGCGGATTTAACTGGAATAGTAATTGGGAGCTATGTAGCATATGAAGACACCCTGAGGTGGCCCTACAGTGGAAACCCCCAAAAAGTGACCCCATTTTGAAAACTAAACCCCTCAATGAATCTCCCCCTCACCCCGAATATGGCAACACTCCATATGTGCTCAAAAAATGATGCATGGGCACACAGCAGGGTTCTTGTCACGGGGCGCCAAAGGCGCACTCGGTCTCCCATCAGCCGCAGACCTGCTGCTTAGCTTCGGGAGCGAGGATCTGTGTTTGGCATTGTTCCCAGTGCGGCTTTGCTAGCTGGGAGGCTCCCTGCTCCTAGATCTGCCTTGAGCGCCGAGCTTGTCACTTGGTGCTCGAATGGTCTGTTTGACGGTCATGTGACGCTGGCCACGTCACATGACCCTCAGACCCCACTATAAATAAAGGCAGCCTGCTGGCCACAGGTTGCCTGTTAATTCTAGGTCCCTGGCTATTTGTTGGACTACTGATTACTCACCTGATCCTGTTTCCTGACGATCCTTTGCCTGCTCCTCCTGTACTGCTCATCCCTCCTGGTATTGTGACCTCAGCTCCCACCTGACTACTCTTTGCAGACTCCTCTGGTACTTCTCTACTCTCCTGGTATTTGACCTCGGCTTCTCCTGACCATTCTTTGCTTAACCCTTTGTCCTCCGTAGCTCTCTTGGTTCTGACACAGTCCGTTCACATTCCGTTTTTTGTCTTGTCTGTCTTCCCAGCACGTATCCTAAGTTAGGGACTGCCGTCTAGTTGTCCCCTGTCATTAGGACTTGCGAGGCAAGTAGGCAGGGCCAGGGGTGAGGGTGGAGTACAATGGTCACTATCCTCCCCCCTGTGTGTGGTGTACGTGACAGTCACAGCTCTAGAGTCAAACCAGCAAAATATGGATTTTGCTGACCTGAATTGGCAGACATTGATTTTAGGTGCCATGTCGCATTTAAAAGATTCCTGAGGTCCCCAGAAATTAAAAACCCCAAGAAGTGACCTCATTTTGGAAAGAGCACCCCTGTCTGATTATTTTAGGTGGTGGAAAGGGTACTTTTCAGCAAACAGGTGTCTCATAGAAGGCAGAAACACTTGTTAAAGGATTTCAAAGCACACATTAGTGAAAATGAAAAATTACTAGCTAAATGTGAATTTGGCTGGCCTGGATTGGCAGACATGGATTTTAAGTGCCATGTCGCATTTAAAAAATTCCTGAGGTCCCCAAAAATTAAAAACCTAAAAAAGTGACCCCATTTTGGAAAAAGCACCCCCATACGAACATTTTAAGGGGTGGAAAGGGCACTTTTGACCTAGCAGGTGTTTCATAGAAATGAATATATAGTGGTTGGTGAAAAGTGGATCTGTAAGCTATGCGGACTAAATCAGATATAAGGTGGTAAAACTACAGGGTATATCATGGATGAAATTAAATTAATACTCCATGGATGAGTGGTAGATTTTTCAGGGCAGATTTCGCAGTGGTAAATGTTGCCTTTCCTTATCCTCCTTTTGGAACACACCCTGCATCTTTTGGGGTCCTTCCCTTCCTTGCTGTCTGGGGGACTTGACCTGGAAAATGTTGTCCTGGTACAACATGGGCACCTTGACTTCCAGAAGTACTGGGACCCTCTCTGGCCTGGCTTTGAAAAATTAAGGCCTTGATAACTACCTCTTGGAAATTAAGGAAAGTTCCTGTGTGGCCTGAAGATTGAAATAGCATGTACGCATTGCACATTGCCATCTGTTCAATGTGTACGGCCAGCTTTTTGTATCACACTTTTGTTTTTTGTGTGGCACTGTAGGGCTTCAGAAGTTGATCTGAAAGATCCACCCGTCCCATGTGCCTGTTGTAGTCCAGGATACAAACTGGTTTGGGGGGTAGTGGTTGTGGTACCTTGTACAGGAGCATGGGAGCTAGTGTTAGTGTGAATGGTTGTCAGTACAAGGATGTCCCTCTTATCCTTGTACTTAACCACCAGCATGTTCTCATGGAGGAGAGCCCTACTTTCACCCAATTTCAGTGGTTGTCCTACCAGGGAACTAGGGAAGCCTCTCCGATTTTTGCGCACTGTGCAGCAAACCACAGTACCTCTGGCAGTTAGGGACATGAATAGGGGTATGTTGATATAATAGTTATCCACATAGAGGTGATAACCATTATCCAGCATTGGGTGCGGTAAGTCCCACACAATCTTCCCACTAACTCCTAGGAGGGGAGGGGCATTCTGGGAGTTCTATCCGGGAATCTTTCCCTTCGTAAATGCGGAACTTGTGGGTTTACCCAGAGCTACTCTTACAAAGTTTGTATATCTTTATGCCATACCTTGCCCGTTTGCTAGGCAGGTACTGGCGGAATCTAATCCCACTTTGAAAAGTAATAGGGACTCATCTACACAGACATTTTCATCTTGGTTGTTCACCTCAGCAAACTTGGTGTTAAAGTGGTGAATGACAGGCCTAATCTTGAACAGACGGTCAAATGTTTGGTTGTTTTGGGGTGGGCACTGTGCATTGTTGTTGCTGTGTAGGAATTTCCTAATTGACTCAAATCGATTTTGGGTCATGGTCTTACTGTAAATTGGAGTCTGGTAGAAAATGTCTGAACTCCAATATTGCCTAACTTTTTTTTTTTTTACAACGCCCATATGCAGGGTTCTGATCAATAAATTGTTGGGTGTGTAAATTGGTTTGGGCCACAATTAAATTTACAAAATTTTCAGAGAAGAAGATTTTGAAAAATCTAGTTCAGTAAAGCCCGCACTATCTGTATTCAGGACCAGCCCTCAAAATCTGGAATTTTGGGCTGATAATCATGAGGGGGTGGGGTCCATGTGGGCTCACTCTGGGGGGCTGCCTCCGCTGCTACCCTGGGGTGCCTTCTAGAGGGTCCTTCATCGGCGGATGATGATGAGGGGGAAGAGGAGTAGCGGAAAGTGGCATACTCTTCTCCCTCACTGGCAGACTTAGTATTGGAGGCAAGCATGGCATATGCCTCTTCAGCTGAGTATACTCGTTGTTATGGACAGGCCAATTTTATTTTATTGGTGTGTGAAATGTGTAAACCTTAATTTCGTGTGAGTGGTGTGTTTTTTGTGTTTTCACACGTGAAGGGCTAGTTATTATAAATTTGAAATTAAATTTAGAAGGGGAAAAAGGAGAATTTTTTTGCAGTGCAAACTGAGCAGATGCGATCAGTAATGGACACTACTGATCGGTGCTTAGTGGTTGCAAAATGCATGTATACAGATGGTGCAAAATTCTAAACTGACATTAACTGAAATATATATATATATATATATATATATATATATATATATTGTAAGAAGGAACAAGGAGCCGTCTTTGACGGAAGATACGTGTCACCGAGGTTCCTGGCCTCGGTGAGGTAAGAACCGGGTTTTTTCCTGAAGTGTCAGGTCTGTAGTGCAATCTGACACTTCAACTGTTAGAATGGCTGTAAAGCCAATCCGGGCCGGTTCTTATTGGGAGCAGCCAAAGAGCAGGGTGGGTGGCTGTTCCCCACGGTTCCAGGCCGGGTTTTGGCTGGAATATAAAAAACCCAGCCAGCATGTTCAGGTGGTGAATTATCCTCCATGACAGAGGAGCTGAGGAGTCTGTGGTTTGAGACACTGAGGGATCTGTTTGTGTGAGCCATAGGCTGGGGAAACAGGCCACTAAAGACTGCTGCGGACTCTGGGTGAAAATCATCTGCTGACCAGGTGACGTCTTTTGCACTGTGAACTTTGTGTGGTGTGAACAGGCACCAAGACTGAACACTTTCTTTTGGCTTGTTTTCTGGCTATGTGTGAATAAACACTGAACTTTGATTTAAACCTTGTTTTTTGCCTCTGTACTGCGTCCGCTTACCCTGCCTACCAAAGCGAATCCCCACATTTGGTGTCGGATGCGGGCAAACGCAGTGAGGCAGGCCTGAAGGCCGAAAAGTTTTTGTTTATCCGGGCACAAGTGCATGTCCTACATTAAGCCGGCAAGGTTACGACCCGTATCCCCTGACAAAATGGAGGCGGTCGTGAAGGCCCTCATGGAGGCTAACTTGCAGCAGCGGGAGGCTAACAAGCAGCAACAAGAAACGAACCAGCTGCTATTGCAACATGTGATGGCGTTGCAGGCGTCAGGAGCGTCCCAGAATGTCCACGATGCCCGGAAAGCTGTCCGCGCGGCGATTCCGAAGATTACCCCCTCGGATGACGTCGAGACCTATCTGGCGGTCTTCGAAAAAGTGGCCGTGAGACCAGTGGGCTGAGGTCGTTGCTCCGTTCCTAGCGTCCGGTCCCCAGCAAGTATTGTTTGATCTCCCCGATGATCAGGCGGCCGACTACCCGACAGTAAAAGGTGAGATCCTGGCGAGACTCGGGGTGAATGTATTGGTCCGGGCCCAGAGGGTGCATCGGTGGGAATTTAACCCGGCTGAACCCGCCAGACCACAATATTATGATCTGCTGCACCGTTTGCAAAAATGGCTGCAGCCGGACATGTTGACTCCCACTGCTATGTTGGATCGGCTGTTGGCGGATGTGTTTTGGAGGGCTTTGCCGTACCCTCTCCAGCACTGGATCGGCCAGGTGTCTCCGAATAATGCCCTGGAGATGGTCGACCTGGTGGAGCGCTATGAGGCCACCAGAAATCTACAGGGGGGTTCTTTTGGGAGGGGGCCAGTCAAACCCCGGAAAACTCCGCCCCAGACCCGGCGGCCGGTGCCAGCTAGACCCGCCCGGGATGTACCCCCTGCCGACCTAAACCCGGTGGTCTGCTGGCGTTGTCAGGAGCCTGGACACATAAGGGCGGACTGTCCCCATCGGGGTGAACCCATGGACACCAACTATGGCTTCCGCCACTCATTATATGCCAGGATGTTGTGTGCCACAGGAACTTCAGAGACTATGGACAATAGCCACCTGTGCCAGGTGGAAGTGGGGGGCACTCTGGCGGTGGCTCTGCTGGATTCAGGGAGCCTGGTGTCCCTGGTAAGAGCTGCCCTGGTGCGGCCGGCTGAGTATACTGGCCGAAAAGTCGGTGTTGTTTGCATACATGGGGACTTAAAGGAGTATCCCACCGCCCGGGTCTCTCTGTCAATGGTGGCCGGCAGGTGGATGCATGAGGTGGCCGTCGCCACAAAGCTACCATATGAATTGATCATTGGGAGAGACTTCCCCGGGTTCCCGGCACTCTGGCCGGATACGAAAGTTACCCGGGAGACAGATGTACCCCTAGCAGAGTGGCCTGACTCAGGGGGGAGGCCAGAACCTTGGGAACCGGAGTCAGAAGGACCAGCTGTAGGGGTGACCGCCACTTCGGTGGAAGAGGGGGAGACAACCCCGTTAAGTGTGATGGTGGGAGATGTAGAGGATTTGCCGCCGGGTCCTGAGCTGGCAGACCTCAATGTCTCTAGGGATAATTTCGGTACAGCACAACACCAGGATCCGACTCTATCTCGAGCCTGGGAAAATGTGGTAGTAGTTGAGGGTGAGCCGCAACAACCGGGGGCCGAATCTATGTTCCCCCGTTTTGTGGTTCAACAGGAGATGCTGTACCGGGTAAATAAACTACGGGGTGAACATATTGAACAGCTGGTGGTGCACCAGGCATATCGCAAGCTCGTGTTGAAATTAGCCCACCAACATGTTCTTGGGGGACACCTGGGCCAGCAGAAAACGCAGGACCGGATTTTACAGCGGTTTTACTGGCCCAGTGTGTTCAGAGAGGTAGAAGAGTTTTGCAAGTCTTGCCCAACCTGCCAGATAACCAGCCCCCAGCCACATTTCCGTAGTCCTCTGGTCCCTCTCCCGATTATTGAGGTTCCCTTCGAGCGGATCGCTATGGATCTTATAGGCCCAGTACCGAAGTCAGCTAGAGGGCACCAGCACATCCTGGTCATCCTCGACTACGCCACGCGGTACCCGGAGGCGGTGCCATTGCGTCATACGTCAGCCAAACTCATAGCTAAGGAGTTAATGGAAATGTTTTCTAGAGTGGGTCTGCCTAAGGAGGTTCTAACTGACCAAGGGACCCCATTTATGTCCAAGGTCATGAGGGAACTCTGTAAGTTGCTCCAAATAAAACAGTTACGGACATCCGTGTATCATCCGCAAACGGATGGCCTGGTAGAGAGGTTTAACCAGACGTTAAAAAATATGCTGAAAAGAGTGGTGTCCAAGGATGGGAGGGACTGGGACCTTCTTCTGCCCTATCTCATGTTCGCAGTGCGAGAAGTGCCCCAGGCCTCTACTGGGTTCTCACCCTTCGAACTACTATACGGCAGACACCCTCGTGGTTTATTAGACGTCGCCAAAGAGGCGTGGGAACAACAAACCACACCGCACAAAAGTGTAGTTGAGTATGTCACCCAGATGCAGGGACGGATGGAAACAGTGTTACCTCTGGTTAGGGAGCATATGGAGGCAGCGCAGCGAGCCCAGAGTAGGGTCTATAATCGGCAGGCTCGGGTCCGAAACTTTAACCCGGGTGATCGGGTGTTGGTTCTGGTACCAACGGTAGATAGTAAGTACCTAGCTAGGTGGCAGGGGCCCTACGAGGTACTAGAAAAAATTGGACCAGTAGATTACAAAGTACACCAGCCAGGGAGGCGAAAGCCGGATCAGGTGTACCATGTGAATCTGCTCAAGCCGTGGAAGGAAAGGGAAACCTGTACGGAAGACAGCCCACGACCAGGGTTCCTAGGGGAAGCGGTTTTGGCCCCTCAGTCTGAAGCAGGGGAAGCGGCTGTCACAGTGAAAATTGCTGACAGCCTCTCCTCTAAACAGGCTCAGGAAGCCAGGGAGTTCATTAGTCACCTCTATGTGGATAACTATTATATCAACATACCCCTATTCATTAACTTGGCTCGTAAACTTAATATTGCTATTCCTCTGTCCCCCAGGATATGGGTCCTGGGAGATTTATCAGAGGTCAATTACCAGCCTATAAAACGCCAACTATTGATTAAAGTAATGTTTTTGGCCAGGCTTCTCATTTGCAGATTATGGTTTTCCTCTTCTGCTCCAGACTGCAACCATTGGTTAAGCTTGGTTGAGAAAGTGAAAAGTTATGAGAGGATTTTGTATAAACAAAGAGGATCCTATCTAAAGTGGGGCAAACTGTGGGCAGACTGGGACAAGCTTAAATAATTAATCTGGGTTATTTTCTTTTTTTTTTTTTCTCTTTTTTTTTTCCTTCCTGCAAGGTGGGGGGGGGGGGGGGGCTGGGCGGGGTGGGTTGGGAATGATCCTATTGGTCCGGTCTTTTCTATATGAATTATAAATAGTAAAGGAGGTGAAGTTGCACTTGGGAACTGGAGTATCTCTAGGAATGCTGGGGGATGGCAGGACCTTCCGCCATTAAACAACGGTTAAATTCTTTTTAAAAACGAACCAAAATGTTTAATTGAACCACTACACTGTGCCGGTTATGGGTGGGGATCCGGGGCCCGGGATATTGGGCAGCCCGGCGAATGGGTGTGCCCTAGGACGCGGCTCTCTCTGACAGACATGTGGCTCGACTGCAGGCAGTGATATGACACAGGTTGTATGGGTACCAAGAGGTGTTCTCTTAGCGGGACAGAGCCGGTTTTAGGTAATGCTTATGTCTACATCTTCCCTAAATGCCGGTGATCACCGAGTGATACTCGAGCTGAGTCCCTTTATATGCGAGACACTGGTGTGGACATATGTGAGCTACGGTTAAGTCGGGCATTAAACTCTCAATTTAACTACATGGGGATGAGGCAGCAAAATATGCAAGAAGTTCCTTCTCTACTGCGATGGAAGACTGCTGGACCCCCAAATTTGTTTTATGAAATGCTTGCGATCAAAGATCGCAGTAGGCCCGCTACGTACGGTTAATGTGAGCACTGGATGAATGGTTACATGATGGTCAATCCTGTCAATTTCCCGCCTATGATCGGGGGAGAGAGCGCGGGGCGCGCGCTCGCTCCCTGGCTGTCACCCGGGCTGAGGGCCCCTAACCTTTTTTCCCCTCTATAGATAACAATATGTCAAGTGGGATGCTCTGTGTGTTTGTTTTGCCTATTAGGCTGTGAATGGCGGACGTATCCTGCCTTTCACCCAGCAAGCGAGATCTCCATTTTTACTTTTTTTTGTCTCCATAAGCATGGATACTTGCATGAAATTATTCTTAATCATGTTGCAAATCACAAATTTACGGACTGAAGGATTTTATAATATTATAATTGTAATATGGATATGAATTTTTGCATTATAAATTAATAAAACATATTTAAAAAAAAATAAAAAATAAAATACCCCTATTCATGTCCCTAACTGCCAGAGGTACTGTGGTTTGCTGCACAGTGCGCAAAAATCGGAGAGGCTTCCCTAGTTCCCTGGTAGGACAACCACTGAAATTGGGTGAAAGTAGGGCTCTCCTCCATGAGAACATGCTGGTGGTTAAGTACAAGGATAAGAGGGACATCCTTGTACTGACAACCATTCACACTAACACTAGCTCCCATGCTCCTGTACAAGGTACCACAACCACTACCCCCCAAACCAGTTTGTATCCTGGACTACAACAGGCACATGGGACGGGTGGATCTTTCAGATCAACTTCTGAAGCCCTACAGTGCCACACAAAAAACAAAAGTGTGATACAAAAAGCTGGCCGTACACATTGAACAGATGGCAATGTGCAATGCGTACATGCTATTTCAATCTTCAGGCCACACAGGAACTTTCCTTAATTTCCAAGAGGTAGTTATCAAGGCCTTAATTTTTCAAAGCCAGGCCAGAGAGGGTCCCAGTACTTCTGGAAGTCAAGGTGCCCATGTTGTACCAGGACAACATTTTCCAGGTCAAGTCCCCCAGACAGCAAGGAAGGGAAGGACCCCAAAAGATGCAGGGTGTGTTCCAAAAGGAGGATAAGGAAAGGCAACATTTACCACTGCGAAATCTGCCCTGAAAAATCTACCACTCATCCATGGAGTATTAATTTAATTTCATCCATGATATACCCTGTAGTTTTACCACCTTATATCTGATTTAGTCCGCATAGCTTACAGATCCACTTTTCACCAACCACTATATATTCATTTCTATGAAACACCTGCTAGGTCAAAAGTGCCCTTTCCACCCCTTAAAATGTTCGTATGGGGGTAACTTTTTCCAAAATGGGGTCACTTTTTTAGGTTTTTAATTTTTGGGGACCTCAGGAATTTTTTAAATGCGACATGGCACTTAAAATCCATGTCTGCCAATCCAGGCCAGCCAAATTCACATTTAGCTAGTAATTTTTCATTTTCACTAATGTGTGCTTTGAAATCCTTTAACAAGTGTTTCTGCCTTCTGTGAGACACCTGTTTGCTGAAAAGTACCCTTTCCACCACCTAAAATAATCAGACAGGGGTGCTCTTTCCAAAATGAGGTCACTTCTTGGGGTTTTTAATTTCTGGGGACCTCAGGAATCTTTTAAATGCGACATGGCACCTAAAATCAATGTCTGCCAATTCAGGTCAGCAAAATCCATATTTTGCTGTTTGACTCTAGAGCTGTGACTGTCACGTACACCACACACAGGGGGGAGGATAGTGACCATTGTACTCCACCCTCACCCCTGGCCCTGCCTACTTGCCTCGCAAGTCCTAATGACAGGGGACAACTAGACGGCAGTCCCTAACTTAGGATACGTGCTGGGAAGACAGACAAGACAAAAAACGGAATGTGAACGGACTGTGTCAGAACCAAGAGAGCTACGGAGGACAAAGGGTTAAGCAAAGAATGGTCAGGAGAAGCCGAGGTCAAATACCAGGAGAGTAGAGAAGTACCAGAGGAGTCTGCAAAGAGTAGTCAGGTGGGAGCTGAGGTCACAATACCAGGAGGGATGAGCAGTACAGGAGGAGCAGGCAAAGGATCGTCAGGAAACAGGATCAGGTGAGTAATCAGTAGTCCAACAAATAGCCAGGGACCTAGAATTAACAGGCAACCTGTGGCCAGCAGGCTGCCTTTATTTATAGTGGGGTCTGAGGGTCATGTGACGTGGCCAGCGTCACATGACCGTCAAACAGACCATTCGAGCACCAAGTGACAAGCTCGGCGCTCAAGGCAGATCTAGGAGCAGGGAGCCTCCCAGCTAGCAAAGCCGCACTGGGAACAATGCCAAACACAGATCCTCGCTCCCGAAGCTAAGCAGCAGGTCTGCGGCTGATGGGAGACCGAGTGCGCCTTTGGCGCCCCGTGACAAGAACCCTGCTGTGTGCCCATGCATCATTTTTTGAGCACATATGGAGTGTTGCCATATTCGGGGTGAGGGGGAGATTCATTGAGGGGTTTAGTTTTCAAAATGGGGTCACTTTTTGGGGGTTTCCACTGTAGGGCCACCTCAGGGTGTCTTCATATGCTACATAGCTCCCAATTACCATTCCAGTGCTGACCAGGTGACGTCTTTTGCACTGTGAACTTTGTGTGGTGTGAACAGGCACCAAGACTGAACACTTTCTTTTGGCTTGTTTTCTGGCTATGTGTGAATAAACACTGAACTTTGATTTAAACCTTGTTTTTTGCCTCTGTACTGCGTCCGCTTACCCTGCCTACCAAAGCGAATCCCCACAATATATATATATATATATATATATTTAAAAAAGTCCAAAAAAAATATAAAATGTGCAGATGTAAATGAGCACACTACTGATCAGTGCTCTGCAGCATGCACGAACACTACAGTGTTAAAAAAGTGAACACTGGCAAAAAATTCACTTATATCTATATATACAGGTCCTTCTAAAAAAATTAGCATATTGTGATAAAGTTCATTATTTTCTGTAATGTACTGATAAACATTAGACTTTCATATATTTTAGATTCATTACACACAACTGAAGTAGTTCAAGCCTTTTATTGTTTTAATATTGATGATTTTGGCATACAGCTCATGAAAACCCCAAATTCCTATCTAAAAAAATTAGCATATTTCATCCGACCAATAAAAGAAAAGTGTTTTTAATACAAAAAAAGTCAATCTTCAAATAATTATGTTCGGATATGCACTCAATACTTGGTCGGGAATCCTTTTGCAGAAATGACTGCTTCAATGCGGCGTGGCATGGAGGCAATCAGCCTGTGGCACTGCTGAGGTGTTATGGAGGCCCAGGATGCTTCGATAGCGGCCTTAAGCTCATCCAGAGTGTTGGGTCTTGCATCTCTCAACTTTCTCTTCCCAATATCCCACAGATTCTCTATGGGGTTCAGGTCAGGAGAGTTGGCAGGCCAATTGAGCACAGTAATACCATGGTCAGTAAACCATTTACCAGTTGTTTTGGCACTGTGAGCAGGTGCCAGGTCGTGCTGAAAAATGAAATCTTCATCTCCATAAAGCTTTTCAGCAGATGGAAGCATGAAGTGCTCCAAAATCTCCTGATAGCTAGCTGCATTGACCCTGCCCTTGATAAAACACAGTGGACCAACACCAGCAGCTGACATGGCACCCCAGACCATCACTGACTGTGGGTACTTGACACTGGACTTCAGGCATTTTGGCATTTCCCTCTCCCCAGTCTTCCTCCAGACTCTGGCACCTTGATTTCCGAATGACATGCAAAATTTGCTTTCATCCGAAAAAAGTACTTTGGACCACTGAGCAACAGTCCAGTGCTGCTTCTCTGTAGCCCAGGTCAGGCGCTTCTGCCGCTGTTTCTGGTTCAAAAGTGGCTTGACCTGGGGAATGCGGCACCTGTAGCCTATTTCCTGCACACGCCTGTACACGGTGGCTCTGGATGTTTCTACTCCAGACTCAGTCCACTGCTTCCGCAGGTCCCCCAAGGTCTGGAATCGGTCCTTCTCCTCTTCCTCAGGGTCCGGTCACCTCTTCTCGTTGTGCAGCGTTTTCTGCCACACTTTTTCCTTCCCACAGACTTCCCACTGAGGTGCCTTGATACAGCACTCTGGGAACAGCCTATTCGTTCAGAAATTTCTTTCTGTGTCTTACCCTCTTGCTTGAGGGTGTCAATGATGGCCTTCTGGACAGCAGTCAGGTCGGCAGTCTTACCCATGATTGCGGTTTTGAGTAATGAACCAGGCTGGGAGTTTTTAAAAGCCTCAGGAATCTTTTGCAGGTGTTTAGAGTTAATTAGTTGATTCAGATGATTAGGTTAATAGCTCGTTTAGAGAACCTTTTCATGATATGCTAATTTTTTTAGAAAGGAATTTTGGGTTTCCATGAGCTGTATGCCAAAATCATCAATATTAAAACAATAAAAGGCTTGAACTACTTCAGTTGTGTGCAATGAATCTAAAATATATGAAAGTCTAATGTTTATCAGTACATTACAGAAAATAATGAACTTTATCACAATATGCAATTTTTTTTAGAAGGACCTGTATATATATATATATAAATATTGAACTCAATATGTATTGTAAGGGGTTGCTCTCTCAAGCAGGGCGGCGGTTACAGATTTGTTGGCAGTCTACAGGATTAAAGTCCAAATTGATGCTTTATTTTTATGACACTCCGGCAATTTACAGGCAAACCCAGTTATAATTCACTGAGTACAGTGAAGTTCCAGCACCAGAAAACAAAAAACAAACAAAATAAACTCCTGCCCGTCTGGGCTCTAACTTATACAGATTAGGCTACTTTCACACTTGCGTCAGTGTGATCTAGCGGGCAGTTTCGTCGTCGGAACTGGCCGCCGGATCCGCCGATCTGCCGCTGACTGAAAGCATTTGTGAGACGGATCCGGATGCGGATCCGTCTCACAAATGCATTGCAAGGACGGATCCGTCTCTCCGCTTGTCATGCGGACCGACGGATCCGTCTTGTACATTTTTTCACATTTTTACCGATCTGAGCATGCGCATGCCGGAACGACGGATCCGGCATTCCAGTATTCTGAATGCCGGATCCGGCGCTAATACATTCCTATGGGAAAAAATGCCGGATCCGGCGTTCAGGCATGTCTTCAGTTTTTTTTTCGCCGGAGAGAAAACCGTAGCATGCTGCGGTTTTCTCTTTTGCCTGATCAGTCAAAACGACTGAACTGAAGACATCCTGATGCAAACTGAACGGATTACTCTCCATTCAGAATGCATGGGGCTAAAACTGATCAGTTCTTTTTCAATATAGAGCCCCTGTGGCGGAACTCTATGCCGGAAAAGAAAAACGCAGGTGTGAAAGTACCCTTAGTTTCTCGCTCATCTATTGAGCGCAAGTCACACACAAGGCAGCCAGCTTCCTAGACTTCCTCCAGGCATAACACTCTTAGGCCTCTTGCACACGACCGTATGTAATTTGCTGTATTTTACAGTCTGAAAAAAACGGATCCGCAAAAAATACGGATGACATCCGTGTGCATTCCATTTTTTGCGGAGCTGAACAGCTGGCCACTAATAGAACAGTACTATCATTGTCCGTTATGCGGACAATAATAGGACATGTTCTATGTTTGAACGGAACGGAAATATGGAAACGGAATGCATACGGAGTACCTTCAGTTTTTTTTCGCGGATCCATTGAAATCAATGGTTCTGTGTACGGTCCGTATAGGGAGCGCAAAAAACAAAACGTAAAAGAAAGAGGCCTCAGTCTGACAGCCTGAGATGGGCTTTTATTTCCTTCCTTCTAATGATCCCAGCTGGCTACAGTTGAGGATCCCTCAGCTTTGGGGGAAAAAACTGCCCTGAAATAGGGGTGGGCTGGGGAGGTCCCATTACCAAACCTACCTTCCCAGTCCAAATAAAATCCAGCCCTTGAACAGCACAGTTAACAAAACTGTCTCAGCAAGCTATACCTTGCTGAAACCACTTTAGCTTTTCTGGATTTTACTTATCTCACTCAGTTGAGGAACCTGGGTGAGATATATACCCCTTCCCGACTTTTACATACACTTTATCACAATATTTATATAAAGCCCTAACTACAATTTCTTCTTTTTGAACCAAAAAAAAGAAAAATTGGCAAAAAACACAGATGTGAAAAAAAAAAAGCTCAAAGAATAATCCCCAGGTGCTGATCAGGCAGGTATGCACTGAACAGCACTTGGCAGTCACATCTCGCACCCAGAAAGAGGGGTGCAGAGCCGAAAAATAGTTTAAAAAAAATTACTTAAAAAAAACGGACGGACAAAATGGCATCTGTAAAATAAGGACAGGGGGGGCGGGGGTGGAGGGAGGGTGGATGGATGGGAAGGGACAGTGATGGAGGGTGGTTTAGGGATCTGGAACAGCTGCAAATGAAAAAAAAAATCAGTGCAGCAATTATTCTTTTTTCCTTCTTTCTTCAGGAAAATGCAAAATAGCAGTGGTGGTGCACAACAAGTCCCAACAAGCCAACGGCACAACAGCAGCAGAGAAAAGCACAGAACCTCTCTGCATGCAGTCACCAGTTAGAATGGCTGCATGCAGGGAGGTTCAGCCCTTTCCTGTGCAGCTATAACCCTGCCATTTGCTGGAGCATTGTTCCAGCCAATCGCAGCACTGACAGGGACGCCAAACACCAGTGTCCCCTGCCTCACTTCGGATGTGCTGACTAGTTCAGCACCGGTCACCTCCCCCTGACACCCTCCCGCCCACCCGCAGCTTCTTTCACTTTCCAGTGTTGCCATGTGCCGGTCTTTATTGACCGACTAATCACAACGCTTGTAGCAGCAGGGGGTTGGTGCTGCACCATGCTGCCCTTACACTGCATGGATGCCTGCTGGTAAGAGGAGCCATGGTGCCCCGATTCCCCCGCGATCCTCCCCCAGCACCCGGCGGACGGCGCTGGTCCTTAAGTCACGTCCTTAAGGGGTTAAGGTTTCTGCAACGATGTGCTAGTGTGTAGACTGGGTGAGTAGCTGAAGACACCAGTGAAGAGAATGTGAGTAGGTTGTAGTTGTATAGGGGTAGAGGCGAGTTAGAAAGATCAGATAGGGAACAGAGGCGGGTAAAGATAAGATCCAGGTGTGACCATCTCTGTGGGTGGGAGTAAAGGACCACTGTGAGAGACCGAAGAATGAAGTGAGTGCTAGAAGTTTAACCCCTTGTACCCCACATCAATACCTAATATGTCTAAAAAAAAAATCATATTTTAGTGTCTCCATTGTCTGAGAGTCATATTTTTATCATTTTTTTTTATTTATTATTGTCTTAGGTAGAGTCTCATTTTTTGCGGGATGATGTGATGGTTTGAATGGTACTATTTTGGGGGGCATACGCCTTTTTGGTTGCTTGGCATTTTTTGTAAAATTTTTTATTTATTTTTTACGAAGTTGAGCTGAGGGGTTAGGTCATGTGATATTTTTATAGAGCTGGTTGTTACCGATGCGGCGATACCTAATATGTATACTTTTTTTAATTTATTTTACGTTTACCCAATAATACTATATTTGAAACAAAAAAATTATGTTTTAATGTCTCCATGTTCTGAGAACTATATGTTTTTTTATTTTTTTTAACAATTTTCTTATGTAGGGGCTCATTTTTGGCAGAATGAGGTGATGGTTTCATTGGTACCATTTTGTGGGTCATACGCCTTTTTGATCACTTGGTGTTGCACTTTTTATGGTGTAAGGTGACAAAAATGCCTTTTTTGACACAGTTTTTTTAATGGCGTTTATCAGACGGGGTGGATCATGTAATAAATTCATAGAGCTGGTCGTTACGGATGCGGTGATACCTAATATGTGTGTTTTTTCCTTTTTTTATTTTTTATTATAAAATCAGGGGAAAGGGGCTTTTTTTTTCTTTTACTTGAAACTTAATTTTTTCTATCAAAAGCACTTTTTTGCTTTTTTTTTATTTTGTTTATGTCCCACTCTGGGACTTCAACTTTGAGGGTCTGATCCCCTGTGCAATGCATTACAATACATTGCAATGCATTACAAATAATAGCTTTCTTAATAAAGAATGCTTAGTAAAATAGGGCTTAAGGGGTTAAAAAAAAACATAAAAATGTAACTCACCTTAATCCACTTGTTTGCACAGCCTGGCTTCTCTTCTTTCTTCTTTCTTCAGGACCTGGGTAAAGGACCTTTGATGACATCACTGCGCTCATCACATGATCCATCACCATGTACCATGTACCGTGATGACGTCACCACAGGTCCTTTTCCTCCTGCACAGCAAAGAAGAAGAAAGAAGAGAAGCTGGGCTGCGCAAACAAGTGGATTAAGGTGAATTAAATTATAATGTATTTTTTTAACCCGTCCAGCCCTATTTCACTAAGCATTCTGTATTAAGAATGCTATTATTTTTCCTTATACCCATGTTATAAGGGAAAATAATAATGATCGGGTCCCCATCCCTATCATCTCCTAGCAACCATGGGTGAAAATCGCACCGCATCCGCACTTGCTTGCGGATGCTTGCGATTTTCATGCAGCCCCATTCACTTCTATGGGTCCTGCGTTGCTTTAAAAAAGGCACAAAATAGAGCATGCTGAGATTTTCGCGCAATGCACAAGTGATGTGTGAAAATCACCGCTCATTTGCAAAGCCCCATAGAAATGAATGGGTCCGGATTCAGTGCGGGTGCAATGCGTTCACCTCACGCATTGCACCCGCGCGGAAATCTCGCCCGTGTGAATGAGGCCTTAGTGTATTACACTGAGTAATACACTAACAGGTTGCCTAGGAGACCCAGCCTGGGGCTGCATCTCCTCGGCCTCTGTAGAAGGCAGGTCTACCGGGCCCCTACAGTGATCGGGTGCGCACCGCTCTGGTGCCTGCCCGATCACCATGACGTAATAGTGCGTCAAAATGGGCAAGTCACTTGACACCATGACGTACTATAACGTCATATGTCGGGAAGGGGTTAACCCCTTAAGGACCCAGCCATTTTTCACCTTAAGAACCATGGCATTTTTAGCAAATCTGACATGTGTCACTTTATGTGGTAATAACTTTAAAACGCTTTTACTTATCCAGGCCATTCTAAGATTGTTTTCTCATAACATATTGTACTTCATGACAGTGGTAAAATTAAGTAAAAAAAAAACATTTTTATTTATAAAAAAAATACCAAATTTAAAAAAAAAAAAAAATTCCCAAACCCACTTTTTAAGGACCAGTTCAGGTCACTTTGTGAAACTCACGTAATAAAAAACACCCAAAAATGACCCCATTTTAGAAACTACACCCGTTAAGGTATTCAAAACTGATTTTACAAACTTTGTTAACCCTTTAGCTGTTCCACAAGAATTAATGGAAAATTGAGATGAAATTTCAGAATTTCACTTTTTTGGCAGAATTTCCATTTTAATAATTTTTTTCCACTAACAAAGCAAGCATTAACAGCCAAACAAAACTCAATATTTATTTCCCCGTATTCTGTAGTTTACAGAAACACCCATTATGTGGTTGTAAACTGCTGTACGGGCACACGGCATTGCACAGAAGGAAAAGAACGCCATATGGTTTTTGGAAAGCAGATTTCACTTGGATAATTTTAAGCTGCCATGTCACATTTGAAGTCTCCCTGATGCACCCCTAGAGTAGAAACTCCAAAAAAGTGACCCCATTTTGGAAACTACGGAATAAGGTGGCATATGTTTTTTGGTTGCTCTATATTCCACTTTTTGTGAGGCTAGGTAACAAAAAATAGCTGTTTTGGCACTGTTTTTATTTTTTCTTATTTACAATGTTCATCTGACAGGTTAGATCATGTGGTATTTTTATAGAGCAGGTTGTTATGGACGCGACAATACCAAATATGACACTTTTTGGTTGTTTGTTTCAGTTTTACATAATAAAGCATTTTGTTTTATTTTATTATTTTTTAGTGTCTCCATGTTCTGAAAGCCATCGTTTTTTTTTTTTTGGCAACTGTCTTATGTAGGGGCTAATTGTTTTCAGTATGAGATGACGGTTAGATTGGTACTATTTTGGTGGGCATACATGCCTTTTTGATCGCTTGGCAATGCACTTTTAGTGATGTAAGGTGACAAAAAAATGTTTTTTAGCACAGTTTTAATTTTTGGGACGGTGTTTATCTGAGGGGTTAGGTCATGTGATATTTTTATAGAGCCAGTCAATACGGACACATCAATACCTAATATGTCTACTTTTCTAATATGTCTACTTGAAGTCCCACTATGGGACTTCAAGATTTCAGGGTCTGATCTCTGTTTCAATACAGCACAATACAACTGTATTGTGCTGTATTTAACTGTCAGTGTCTTACACTGTAAGATGCTAACAGTTGCCTAGGAGAACCAGCCATGGGGCTGTATCTTCTGGTCTTCCGTAGCTGGCAGTCGAGCATGTGTACCCGATGGCGATGTACAAGCTGTCGCAAACCCCCTGTATGCCGCGGTCAGCGTGACCGCAGCACACAGGGGGTTAATATGCTGGAATTGGTGTTTTCACTGATGCTGGCAGTTACAGCAGGGGCCCGGCTGTCAGTATCAGCATGTGGAGCCCCTGTGACAATTTTTTCCTTTCGCTTCAATAACCATTTAAATATTAGCTCATCAGTCATCGGATTATAGATATTTTAAGGTAGAATTTGCACAAAATAATGAAGTTACGGTCTAATATACAGGTAGAAACCATACAGACACTTTAGTAAGAAGCAATTTAGTAAATTTATAAATGGACATTTATACATTAATTCCCCCAGGTGAAAAAGAGGGACATTTAATGATCAAAGAAGGACAGAGGGACTTGGGTGAAAAAGAGGGACTGTCCCTCCAAAAGAGGGACACTTGGAAAACATGGCTTAGCACACATCACTTATGTCCAAAACTGCTGCCTCTCAGTCTTTATTTTAATGTACCATTTTTTTTAATGTACCAGTTTGTATGTATGTTCGGGAACATTGTGTTTATTGTGATCCTGTACCATGGTCGGTATTATATTCTTCAGGTGCTTTTAAAGAGGTTGTCCTGCTGGGAAAAAGCCTGCATTAAGGAGGCTGCACTTACTTACCAGATCCAGTGCAACCACGCTCAGTGCTTCGGTACACCATTTAGGCCAATGACTGGCTGCAGAGGACATGGGTTGTCGGCCTGATGCCACATTTGCATTTGGGTAAATAGAACCCGCCCAGTCTAATGGTGGCGTTGGATCTACTAGGTAAGTACAGCTCGCTTCTTTAGTGCGCTTCTTTATTGCAGGCTGCTCCCCATTGTCTGGTTTAGTTCTGATACTGCATAACCCCTTAAATTGCTTTTTAACTTTAAACCTATTGTGTTTTAATAACATTTTAATATACCGTTACATATATTTTTCATTGTTACTGGAGTTTATTGCTGATTAAGGCCTCATGCATACAACAGTATTTTTTAGCGGTCCGCAAAACGGGGTTCCGTTATTCTGTGATCCGTTTCCGTTTTTGTTTCCGTGTGTCTTCCTTTATCTTTAGAGGACCACCAAACATAAAGGAATGTAAAAAAAAGTATAAGACAGGTTTGCCAAATGATAGGAAAAAAACGGATGGGGACGCGCGGGTGCGGATGGCAATCTTGTGTGCCTCCGCGTTTTTTAGCAGTCCGATTGACTTGAATGGGTCCGCAAACCGTTTTCCTCGAAAATAATAGGACAGGTTATATTTTTTTTAAAGGACTGGAACCACCGATCACGGACGCGGAAAATCAATGGGTCCGCAGAAAATCCCGAAAAACGGCGCAACGCACACGGAATAAAACAACGGTCGTGTGCATGAGGCCTAAAACTGCCGTTCACACACTGTCTTTTCTTCTTCCTGCTAAACAACTGTCCCCCACATAACTGACCAATACATTTTTTTTATTTTTGTATTACTCCTTACATGAGCAATAACTTTTTTATTTTTCTATTCACATAGTCATATGAGGGTTTGTTTATTTGCAGCATAAGGCCTCAGGCACACGACTGTGCCGTTTTTTGTGGTCCGCAAACCACGGATCCGCAAAAAACGGAAGCCACCCATGTTGCCTTCTGCAATTTGCGGAACGGAACGAGCAGCGGCAATATAAATTCCTATTCTTGTCCACAAAGCGCGGACAAGAATAGGACATGTTATTTTTTTTTAGTCGGGCCGCGGAACGGAGCCATAGATGCGGACAGCACACGGAGTGCTGTCCGCATCTTTTGAGGCCCCATTGAAGTGAATGGGTCCGCATCCGAGCCGCCAAAACGGCGGCTCGGATGCGGACCCAAACAACGGTCGTGTGCATGAGGCTTAAATTGTACTTCTAATGGCACCATTTAGTATTCCATATACTGTATATTGGTGAGCTGGAAAAATGAGTACTTGTGTGGAATTATAAAAAAAATAGACAATTGCGATATTATTTTAGGGGTTTTGTTATTACAGCATTTACTGTGTGGTAATAATCTTTTTAGGCTACTTTCACATTAGCGTTTTTTGCAGATCCGTTACCATAATACAACCGCGTGCAATCGTCATGAATGGATCCAGTTGTATTATGTCTTCTATAGCCATGACGGATCCTTCATGAACACCATTGAAAGTCAATAGGGGATGGATCCATTTTCTATTGTGTCAGAAAAAATGGATCCGTCTCAATTGGCTTACATTGTGTGAGGATGGATCTGTCTTGCTCCGCAGCACATCGCGGACAGAAAAACACTGCAGGCAGCGTTTTGGTGTCCGCCTCCAGAGCGGAATGGAGACTGATCTGAGGCAAACTGATGCATTCTGAGCGGATCCTTTTCCATTCAGAATGCATTAGGGTAAAACTGATCCATTTAGGACCACATCTGAGAGCTCATGAAGGATGTCACAAACGGAAAGCCAAAACGCTAGTGTGAAAGTAGCCTAATGCAGGTCACTACAATTACAGCCATACCAAATTTATATAATTTTTATTATGTACTAATACTTATTTTTTAAATGATAAAACTCTTTAAACAATGTTCTTCTTCCACCATATTCCATCATATTTTTGCAGGGGTATCTTTAGTTTTTATTGATATCATCGTATGTTTTTTATTTGCGGGAGGCAAAGCCATTAAAATATGGTGATTTAACTATTTATTTATTTATTTTTAATGCCATAACAGAGGTCACCATTAGAAATGAGCAACGTTTTGAAAAATTTGATTCAGCTGCTTTGACGAACTTCGACAAGAAATTCGATTTGTGGCAAAGTACTTAGTCACAAATCGCTTTCCATTGTATGAAGCGGGCACAATAACGTGGAAAGGAGATCGTGCCGCCCTCGTCATTTAACCCCTCAGATGCCACGTTCAACTCTGACCGTGGCATCTGTGACTCACATTAAGACTTTCACTTGCTCACCGCAGGTCCTTTGGCGTGTTTTTCTTCAATCAAGATGGGAGCGGACGGCCTCTCCACAAGCAAGTGGATGAGATGAGTATATTTTTATAAAAATTTGATTTGTTACCATGAAACGCGAGAAAATTCAGCTTCGTGACTAATCAAATTTTTCCTGAAATTCAGATCGAAGACCACTTTGGATAATTCGATTTTCCCAACACTAGTAACCATGTAAGAGAAATACTTTTACATTTTCAAGGCATTTTTGGAGGTGATAGAAATTATTTTTTTATTGTGTATTTATTTTTATATGTAAGTTGAGTAGGGGGGTGAATTGAATTTTTTTAAAATGTAAAAACTTTTTAAAACGTCACTTTTAGCCCCCCCCCCACCTCTCATCAAAAGACTTGAACATGCAAACTCTTATACCATAAACTGCAATGGCTTACTATTTCAGTCAATGGGAAAATCGCAAAGGCTAGGCCTCATAGGAACTTCACCATGGTAGGCCTGCTATAGCAACCAACCCTGTTGGGGGGACGCATTTGGTCACCAAGAGTAGACTTCGCCTGATAAAGGAACTCTCAGATGCTGTGGTTGGCATGTTGTGATCAATGTCAAGATCACCTTATCACCTGCATACACAAAAGGATCTGGTGTTGAAATTAATCTTGACTGACATCTTTGCAGAAGATTTGGGAGGTCCCCTACACATTAGTGAGGATGAGCTCACATCAGCAATCAGCCTTTCCATTCTCCTGCTACGTTATAGGAGTAGGAGAACAGAAAGGACAGATTCAACGCATAACTGAGCAAAACGACGCCTACGAACCCTATAGAATATAATGGAGTCCATTAGGTTTCTGCTCAGAGGAAGAAAACCTAATGGACCTCATTATAGTATAAGGGGACTGTAGGCTCCATTCAGCTCAGTTATGTGCCAAATTCGTTCTTTCTGTTCTTCTGCTCCTATAACGGAGCAAAAGAACGGAAAGGTTGAATGCTGATGGGAACTCAGCCTTAGTGGGACAGCCTGGCTAATATCAGAGGATTCAGCCAATGATAACCTAATGTGTATGTGGGGCTTAAAGGGGTTGTCTCACTTCTGTAAATGGCATTTATCATGTAGAGAAAGTAAATCAATGCCCTTACTAATGTATTGTGTTTGTTCATATTGCCTCCTCTGCAGGCTTGGTTAATTTTCTCATGATGCACTGCAATCCAGCAGCAGTGGCTATGCTTGCACACTATCAGAAAACGTTTCAGGTGCTCTGGTGATCAGGACTGTGGAAACATGCATAGACACATGTCCTGACCACCTCATATCTGCGCTGCAGCAGTAGTTGTAACCCCTGCATACGAGCAGTGTATAATGCAATGGAAAAATAAATCCAGTCAATATAGACAATCACAATACATTAGTAAGTGCCTTGTATTAACTTTATCTACATGATAAATGCCATTTGCTGAAGTGAGACAACCCCTTTAAGGTCATTTTTGACTCCACAATAGGAAAGACATAGGGCAAAAATTTGATTTTTATGAGAGCAGCAAAGCTGACTGTCCTCCATCACTACACATACAAAAGCCAATAATGAAATACTACAACACAAGTAAAAAAATAACTTTGGCTTAATGCAAATATTCAAATGGAATAAGTAAAGAGAGATAAAATATCTATACCCTTGTATGGGTACGTTCACACAGATCTTGACAAAGTCAAAATCTATCAGGGTTTCTGCCATGCTTATACACCTCTTATGCTGTGGGCCCGCTTGTAGCTTAGCTCCATTGAATGGATCTAAACCACAAGTGGATGGCTGTTAAAGCCACAGTCCATGTGAACTGCAAAGATGTCCCCCACTGAAAACAGAAGAGACACCAGATACATAGACACAACTAATCTGTTAAGTGATCTTTGGAGGCCAAATGAAGTGGAACATTTAGTCAGTAAATGGCCACAAAAGAGAAGCACTTTGTAAACCTCTTGGATTGACCTCTACACTCTTCAGCTCATCACTCAACACAAAGTAGTAACTAATTGTGCACAGAATCTACTCACCATTGAGAGTTAAGTACACACATATTGGTACCTGAAGTTGTGAATGAAGATCTAGTTGATAAATTAAGCTTTTCAATCCCATGAGTGTAACAAATACCTAAATTGACCCTCAAGAGCTTTACATATTTCAAGAAAAGGCAGGATTAGAGAAATGGCGACACCACTACAATACTTAAAGAGTCAAGGGTCAACTCAGCAGCATTCAAATATCCAGGCACAGATTTTTTCATTACATTTTAAATGCTTTCATTTAAAGTAAGTTAGACATAATTCATTGGAGAAGGATGGATATAGAAATTACATTGAATTTTTTTCTTTCTTTCTTTTTCTTTCTTTCTTTTTCTTTCTTTCATTTTATTTCTTAAAAGCTGACAATAAATATAGTTAACGGTTATGTTTTACCTTTCTTAGCTGCACAACACCGAATGACATCAGAAAGCAAACGTTAAATAATTTACTTCATTTCGATGTAACTAAAGGCCTCATTTATTGGGAAGGAGTGTTCCTAGAGACAATCCTTTCTGATAATTGACCTATGTAAAAGTGGCACCAATCGCCAGATGACCGAGCAAACACTGTTGCATCAGGAGAAAGCATCGCTGGTTCGGTCACCTAACATCATCTTTCTGGGCAGCAGATTGTGCTGTGCAAACAGGGATCTGCTGCCCAGAAGCAATGATTCTCTATGGGGACCTGCGATAACAGCAGCGATCCCTCATTCCCATACAGAGGAGGTGATTGCTGCATGTAAATGCACCTGTCACCTCCTCTGACAAGCAGGTAATTCATCGTTCATGATAAATGCTTCTGTGGTGGCCCACGTAAAAAGGCCTTAATGGAAGAACTTCTAGCTGGTCATAAGCAATTAAAGGGAATATATCAACTATATTTACCATACATTTTTTTTATGTTTAAATCCAGATAACAAAACATCTTCCTTTTTTCTAATTTATTTTCTGATTGTAGATTTTTTTATTTTCTGTACGTGATTAGGGATGATCAAGTGGTACCTTGGAAACGAACCAGAGTTCGGAAAAGTTTTTTTTACAGTAGAAATTAATTTATGAAGTTATTATGTGAAGTCTCGCGAGACTTTGCAAACTAATAACTTTGGGTCATCTGAGCTAATACATTCTAATACTGTACGGAGCACTCATACAAAGTAGTATGTGAATCGACTTTGAATGTTTCACCCGAAGTCGATTCGCTCATCCCTATACGTGATTATGGACACAACCATCTTGCCTGAGATGTTGATTACAGCATTTGCAGCTATGCTTTGTATCAACCTAATGGATCATAGGGCACAATACACTAGAGATGTTCATTGACAGGGGAGAGATAATAAGATGACTACTAAAAAGTGATCGTCCCAGAACAGGAAGTGTCAGCACTAGAGTTGAGCGAACACCTGGATGTTCGGGTTCGAGAAGTTCGGCCGAACATCCCGGAAATGTTCGGGTTCGGGATCCGAACCCGATCCGAACTTCGTCCCGAACCCGAACCCCATTGAAGTCAATGGGGACCCGAACTTTTCGGCACTAAAACGGCTGTAAAACAGCCCAGGAAAGGGCTAGAGGGCTGCAAAAGGCAGCAACATGTAGGTAAATCCCCTGCAAACAAATGTGGATAGGGAAATTAATTAAAATAAAAATTAAATAAATAAAAATTAACCAAAATCAATTGGAGAGAGGTTCCATAGCAGAGAATCTGGCTTCCCGTCACCCACCACTGGAACAGTCCATTCTCAGATATTTAGGCCCCGGCACCCAGGCAGAGGAGAGAGGTCCCGTAACAGACAATCTGGCTTCATGTCAGCAGAGAATCAGTCTTCATGTCATAGCAGAGAATCAGGCTTCACGTCACCCACCACTGTAAGAGTCCATTTTCATAAATTTAGGCCCAGCACCCAGGCAGAGGAGAGAGGTCCCGTAACAGAGGATCTGGCTTCATGTCAGCAGAGAATCAGTCTGCATGTCATAGCAGAGAATCAGGCTTCACGTCAGCCACCACTGCAACAGTCCATTGTCATAAATTTAGGCCCAGCACCCAGGCAGAGGAGAGAGGTCCCGTAACAGAGGATCTGGCTTCATGTCAGCAGAGAATCAGTCTGCATGTCATAGCAGAGAATGAGGCTTCACGTCACCCACCACTGCAACAGTCCATTGGCATATATTTAGGCCTAGCACACAGGCAGAGCAGAGAGGTCCCGTAACAGACAATTTGGCTTCATGTCAGCAGAGAATCAGTCTGCATGTCATAGCAGAGAATGAGGCTTCACGTCACCCACCACTGCAACAGTCCATTGGCATATATTTAGGCCTAGCACACAGGCAGAGCAGAGAGGTCCCGTAACAGACGATCTGGCTTCATGTCAGCAGAGAATCAGTCTGCATGTCATAGCAGAGAATCAGGCTTCACGTCACCCACCACTGCAACAGTCCATTGGCATATATTTAGGCCTAGCACACAGGCAGAGCAGAGAGGTCCCGTAACAGACAATCTGGCTTCATGACAGCAGAGAATCAGTCTGCATGTCATAGCAGAGAATGAGGCTTCACGTCACCCACCACTGCAACAGTCCATTGGCATATATTTAGGCCTAGCACACAGGCAGAGCAGAGAGGTCCCGTAACAGACAATCTGGCTTCATGTCAGCAGAGAATCAGTCTGCATGTCATAGCAGAGAATGAGGATTCACGTCACCCACCACTGCAACAGTCCATTGGCATATATTTAGGCCTAGCACACAGGCAGAGCAGAGAGGTCCCGTAACAGACAATCTGGCTTCATGACAGCAGAGAATCAGTCTGCATGTCATAGCAGAGAATGAGGCTTCACGTCACCCACCACTGCAACAGTCCATTGGCATATATTTAGGCCTAGCACACAGGCAGAGCAGAGAGGTCCCGTAACAGACAATCTGGCTTCATGTCAGCAGAGAATCAGTCTGCATGTCATAGCAGAGAATGAGGCTTCACGTCACCCACCACTGCAACAGTCCATTGGCATATATTTAGGCCTAGCACACAGGCAGAGCAGAGAGGTCCCGTAACAGACGATCTGGCTTCATGTCAGCAGAGAATCAGTCTGCATGTCATAGCAGAGAATGAGGCTTCACGTCACCCACCACTGCAACAGTCCATTGGCATATATTTAGGCCTAGCACACAGGCAGAGCAGAGAGGTCCCGTAACAGACAATCTGGCTTCATGTCAGCAGAGAATCAGTCTGCATGTCATAGCAGAGAATGAGGCTTCACGTCACCCACCACTGCAACAGTCCATTGGCATATATTTAGGCCTAGCACACAGGCAGAGCAGAGAGGTCCCGTAACAGACGATCTGGCTTCATGTCAGCAGAGAATCAGTCTGCATGTCATAGCAGAGAATGAGGCTTCACGTCACCCACCACTGCAACAGTCCATTGGCATATATTTAGGCCTAGCACACAGGCAGAGCAGAGAGGTCCCGTAACAGACAATCTGGCTTCATGTCAGCAGAGAATCAGTCTGCATGTCATAGCAGAGAATCAGGCTTCACGTCAGCCACCACTGCAACAGTCCATTGTCATAAATTTAGGCCCAGCACCCAGGCAGAGGAGAGAGGTCCCGTAACAGACAATCTGGCTTCATGTCAGCAGAGAATTAGTCTGCATGTCATAGCAGAGAATCAGGCTTCATGTCAGCCACCACTGCAACAGTCCATTGGCATATATTTAGGCCTAGCACACAGGCAGAGGAGAGGTTCATTCAACTTTGGGTAGCCTCGCAATATAATGGTAAAATGAAAATAAAAATAGGATTGAATGAGGAAGTGCCCTGGAGTCCAATAATATATGGTTATGGGGAGGTAGTTAATGTCTAATCTGGACAAGGGACGGACAGGTCCTGTGGGATCCATGCCTGGTTCATTTTTATGAACGTCAGCTTGTCCACATTGGCTGTAGACAGGCGGCTGCGTTTGTCTGTAATGACGCCCCCTGCCGTGCTGAATACACGTTCAGACAAAACGCTGGCTGCCGGGCAGGCCAGCACCTCCAAGGCATAAAAGGCTAGCTCTGGCCACGTGGACAATTTAGAGACCCAGAAGTTGAATGGGGCCGAACCATCAGTCAGTACGTGGAGGGGTGTGCACACGTACTGTTCCACCATGTTAGTGAAATGTTGCCTCCTGCTAACACGTTGCGTATCAGGTGGTGGTGCAGTTAGCTGTGGCGTGTTGACAAAAGTTTTCCACATCTCTGCCATGCTAACCCTGCCCTCAGAGGAGCTGGCCGTGACACAGCTGCCTTGGCGACCTCTTGCTCCTCCTCTGCCTTGGCCTTGGGCTTCCACTTGTTCCCCTGTGACATTTGGGAATGCTCTCAGTAGCGCGTCTACCAACGTGCGCTTGTACTCGCGCATCTTCCTATCACGCTCCAGTGCAGGAAGTAAGGTGGGCACATTGTCTTTGTAGCGTGGATCCAGCAGGGTGGCAACCCAGTAGTCCGCACAGGTTAAAATGTGGGCAACTCTGCTGTCGTTGCGCAGGCACTGCAGCATGTAGTCGCTCATGTGTGCCAGGCTGCCCAGGGGTAAGGACAAGCTGTCCTCTGTGGGAGGCGTATCGTCATCGTCCTGCCTTTCCCCCCAGCCACGCACCAGTGATGGACCCGAGCTGCGTTGGGTGCCACCCCGCTGTGACCATGCTTCATCCTCATCCTCCTCCACCTCCTCCTCATCCTCGTCCTCCTCGTCCTCCAGTAGTGGGCCCTGGCTGGCCACATTTGTACCTGGCCTCTGCTGTTGCCAAAAACCTCCCTCTGAGTCACTTCGAAGAGACTGGCCTGAAAGTGCTAAAAATGACCCCTCTTCCTCCTCCTCCTCCTCCTCCTCCTGGGCCACCTCCTCTTCCATCATCGCCCTAAGTGTTTTCTCAAGGAGACATAGAAGTGGTATTGTAACGCTGATAACGGTGTCATCGCCACTGGCCATGTTGGTGGAGTACTCGAAACAGCGCAACAGGGCACACAGGTCTCGCATGGAGGCCCAGTCATTGGTGGTGAAGTGGTGCTGTTCTGTAGTGCGACTGACCCGTGCGTGCTGCAGCTGAAACTCCACTATGGCCTGCTGCTGCTCGCACAGTCTGTCCAGCATGTGCAAGGTGGAGTTCCACCTGGTGGGCACGTCGCATATGAGGCGGTGAGCGGGAAGGCCGAAGTTACGCTGTAGCGCAGACAGGCGAGCAGCAGCAGGATGTGAACGCCGGAAGCGCGAACAGACGGCCCGCACTTTATGCAGCAGCTCTGACATGTCGGGATAGTTGTGAATGAACTTCTGCACCACCAAATTCAGCACATGCGCCAAGCAAGGGATGTGCGTCAAATTGGCTAGTCCCAGAGCTGCAACGAGATTTCGCCCATTATCACACACCACCAGGCCGGGCTTGAGGCTCACCGGCAGCAACCACTCGTCGGTCTGTTGTTCAATACCCCGCCACAACTCCTGTGCGGTGTGGGGCCTGTCCCCCAAACATATGAGTTTCAGAATGGCCTGCTGACGTTTACCCCGGGCTGTGCTGAAGTTGGTGGTGAAGGTGTGTGGCTGACTGGATGAGCAGGTGGAAGAAGAGGAGGAGGAAGCCGAGAAGGAGGAGGTGGCAACAGGAGGCAAAGAATGTTGCCCTGCGATCCTTGGCGGCGGAAGGACGTGCGCCAAACAGCTCTCCGCCTGGGGCCCAGCTGCCACTACATTTACCCAGTGTGCAGTTAGGGAGATATAGCGTCCCTGGCCGTGCTTACTGGTCCACGTATCTGTGGTTAGGTGGACCTTGCTACAGATGGCGTTGCGCAGTGCACACTTGATTTTATCGGATACTTGGTTGTGCAGGGAAGGCACGGCTCTCTTGGAGAAGTAGTGCCGGCTGGGAACAACATACTGTGGGACAGCAAGCGACATGAGCTGTTTGAAGCTGTCTGTGTCCACCAGCCTAAATGACAGCATTTCATAGGCCAGTAGTTTAGAAATGCTGGCATTCAGGGCCAGGGATCGAGGGTGGCTAGGTGGGAATTTACGCTTTCTATCAAATGTTTGTGAGATGGAGAGCTGAACGCTGGCGTGTGACATGGTTGAGACGCTTGGTGACGGAGGTGGTGGTGGTGGTGTTGGTGGTACATCCCCTGTTTGCTGGGCGGCAGGTGCCAACGTTCCTCCAGAGGCGGAGGAAGAGGCCGAGGCGGCAGCAGCAGAATAGGCCGAGGCGGCAGCAGCAGAAGAGGTAGCAGGGGGAGCCTGAGTGACTTCCTTGGTTTTAAGGTGTTTACTCCACTGCAGTTCATGCTTTGCATGCAGGTGCCTGGTCATGCAGGTTGTGCTCAGGTTCAGAACGTTAATGCCTCGCTTCAGGCTCTGATGGCACAGCGTGCAAACCACTCGGGTCTTGTCGTCAGCACATTGTTTGAAGAAGTGCCATGCCAGGGAACTCCTTGAAGCTGCCTTTGGGGTGCTCGGTCCCAGATGGCGGCGGTCAGTAGCAGGCGGAGTCTCTTGGCGGCGGGTGTTCTGCTTTTGCCCACTGCTCCCTCTTTTGCTACGCTGTTGGCTCGGTCTCACCACTGCCTCTTCCTCCGAACTGTGAAAGTCAGTGGCACGACCTTCATTCCATGTGGGGTCTAGGACCTCATCGTCCCCTGCATCGTCTTCCACCCAGTCTTGATCCCTGACCTCCTGTTCAGTCTGCACACTGCAGAAAGACGCAGCAGTTGGCACCTGTGTTTCGTCATCATCAGAGACATGCTGAGGTGGTATTCCCATGTCCTCATCATCAGGAAACATAAGTGGTTGTGCGTCAGTGCATTCTATGTCTTTCACCGCTGGGGAAGGGCTAGGTGGATGCCCTTGGGAAACCCTGCCAGCGGAGTCTTCAAACAGCATAAGAGACTGCTGCATAACTTGAGGCTGAGACAGTTTCCCTGGTATGCATGGGGGTGATGTGACAGACTGATGGGGTTGGTTTTCAGGCGCCATCTGTGCGCTTTCTGCAGAAGACTGGGTGGGAGATAATGTGAACGTGCTGGATCCACTGTCGGCCACCCAATTGACTAATGCCTGTACCTGCTCAGGCCTTACCATCCTTAGAACGGCATTGGGCCCCACCATATATCGCTGTAAATTCTGGCGGCTACTGGGACCTGAGGTAGTTGGTACACTAGGACGTGTGGATGTGGCAGAACGGCCACGTCCTCTCCCAGCACCAGAGGGTCCACTAACACCACCACGACCATGTCCACGTCCGCGTCCCTTACTAGATGTTTTTCTCATTGTTATGGTTCACCACAACAACAAATATATTATTTGGCCCAATGTATTGTATTCAAATTCAGCGGGATATAAATTTGAGGCCTAGTATTTAGGCGCTGGGTGACCGGTATGGATTTAGTGACAGAATTAGACTTGGAAATGCACAGAAGCGTGTGTGTGTGAAGTTATTCTGAATGACCCAATGTGCACCTTGAATATTATATACCCTTTTAGGGATAGATTTCAAATAGCTCTGATATTGCAGAAACCACTAAATTATGAAATTGTTTAATTGGGAATTGTATTTAAACCCAGAACAAAAAATGTGCTTTGACGGACACTAAATAACTTTCCCAGCCACAACAGGACAGCGTTAACGAGAGATTTAGCAGGATATAAATTTGAGGCCTAGTATTTAGGCGCTGGGTGACAGGTATGGGTTTAGTGACAGAATTAGACTTGGAAATACACAGTAGCGGGTGTGTGTGAAGTTATTCTGAATGACCCAATGTGCACCTTGAATATTATATACCCTTTTAGGGATAGATTTCAAATAGCTCTGATATAGCAGAAACCACTAAATTATGAAATTGTTAAATTGGGAATTGTATTTAAACCCAGAACAAAAAATGTGCTTTGACGGACACTAAATAACTTTCCCAGCCACAACAGGACAGCGTTAACGAGAGATTTAGCAGGATATAAATTTGAGGCCTAGTATTTAGGCGCTGGGTGACAGGTATGGGTTTAGTGACAGAATTAGACTTAGAAATACACAGTAGCGGGTGTGTGTGAAGTTATTCTGAATGACCCAATGTGCACCTTGAATATTATATACCCTTTTAGGGATAGATTTCAAATAGCTCTGATATAGCAGAAACCACTAAATTATGAAATTGTTAAATTGGGAATTGTATTTAAACCCAGAACAAAAAATGTGCTTTGACGGACACTAAATAACTTTCCCAGCCACAACAGGACAGCGTTAACGAGAGATTTAGCAGGATATAAATTTGAGGCCTAGTATTTAGGCGCTGGGTGACAGGTATGGGTTTAGTGACAGAATTAGACTTAGAAATACACAGTAGCGGGTGTGTGTGAAGTTATTCTGAATGACCCAATGTGCACCTTGAATATTATATACCCTTTTAGGGATAGATTTCAAATAGCTCTGATATAGCAGAAACCACTAAATTATGAAATTGCTAAATTGGGAATTGTATTTCAACCCAGAACAAAAAATGTGCTTTGACGGACACTAAATAACTTTCCCAGCCACAACAGGACAGCGTTAACGAGAGATTTAGCAGGATATAAATTTGAGGCCTAGTATTTAGGCGCTGGGTGACAGGTATGGGTTTAGTGACAGAATTAGACTTGGAAATACACAGTAGCGGGTGTGTGTGAAGTTATTCTGAATGACCCAATGTGCACCTTGAATATTATATACCCTTTTAGGGATAGATTTCAAATAGCTCTGATATAGCAGAAACCACTAAATTATGAAATTGTTAAATTGGGAATTGTATTTAAACCCAGAACAAAAAATGTGCTTTGACGGACACTAAATAACTTTCCCAGCCACAACAGGACAGCGTTAACGAGAGATTTAGCAGGATATAAATTTGAGGCCTAGTATTTAGGCGCTGGGTGACAGGTATGGGTTTAGTGACAGAATTAGACTTAGAAATACACAGTAGCGGGTGTGTGTGAAGTTATTCTGAATGACCCAATGTGCACCTTGAATATTATATACCCTTTTAGGGATAGATTTCAAATAGCTCTGATATAGCAGAAACCACTAAATTATGAAATTGCTAAATTGGGAATTGTATTTCAACCCAGAACAAAAAATGTGCTTTGACGGACACTAAATAACTTTCCCAGCCACAACAGGACAGCGGTAACGAGAGATTTAGCAGGATATAAATTTGAGGCCTAGTATTTAGGCGCTGGGTGACAGGTATGGGTTTAGTGACAGAATTAGACTTGGAAATACACAGTAGCGGGTGTGTGTGAAGTTATTCTGAATGACCCAATGTGCACCTTGAATATTATATACCCTTTTAGGGATAGATTTCAAATAGCTCTGATATAGCAGAAACCACTAAATTATGAAATTGCTAAATTGGGAATTGTATTTCAACCCAGAACAAAAAATGTGCTTTGACGGACACTAAATAACTTTCCCAGCCACAACAGGACAGCGGTAACGAGAGATTTAGCAGGATATAAATTTGAGGCCTAGTATTTAGGCGCTGGGTGACAGGTATGGGTTTAGTGACAGAATTAGACTTGGAAATACACAGTAGCGGGTGTGTGTGAAGTTATTCTGAATGACCCAATGTGCACCTTGAATATTATATACCCTTTTAGGGATAGATTTCAAATAGCTCTGATATAGCAGGAACCACTAAATTATGAAATTGCTAAATTGGGAATTGTATTTCAACCCAGAACAAAAAATGTGCTTTGACGGACACTAAATAACTTTCCCAGCCACAACAGGACAGCGGTAACGAGAGATTTAGCAGGATATAAATTTGAGGCCTAGTATTTAGGCGCTGGGTGACAGGTATGGGTTTAGTGACAGAATTAGACTTGGAAATACACAGTAGCGGGTGTGTGTGAAGTTATTCTGAATGACCCAATGTGCACCTTGAATATTATATACCCTTTTAGGGATAGATTTCAAATAGCTCTGATATAGCAGGAACCACTAAATTATGAAATTGCTAAATTGGGAATTGTACTTCATCCCAGAACAAAAAATGTGCTTTGACGGACACTAAATAACTTTCCCAGCCACAACAGGACAGCGGTAACGAGAGATTTAGCGGGATATAAATTTGAGGCCTAGTATTTAGGCGCTGGGTGACCGGTATGGATTTAGTGACAGAATTAGACTGGGATATGGCCAAAAAATAACCACACTATTGCTGGTTAAATGCACTTGGTGACGGGCGCAGCTTGCCCCTGATTTAGTATATGGCCAAAAAATGAACAGACTATTGCTGGTTAAATGCACTTGGTGTCACAGCTTGACGCACCACACTACTGAGGGTTAAATGCACTTGGTGACGGGCGCAGCTTGCCCCTGATGTAGTATATGGCCAAAAAATGAACAGACTATTGCTGGTTAAATGCACTTGGTGTGACAGCTTCACCCTGATGTAGGCTTTAGCCAAAAAACAACCACACCATTGAGGGTTAAATGCACTTGGTGACAGGCGCAGCTTGCCCCTGATTTAGTATATGGCCAAAAAAATGAACAGACTATTGCTGGTTAAATGCACTTGGTGTGACAGCTTCACCCTGATGTAGGCTTTAGCCAAAAAACAACCACACCATTGAGGGTTAAATGCACTTGGTCGCAGCTTGGATGCACTTGGTCGCAGCACCGCACAAGACACAAAATGGCCGCCGATCACCCCAGAAAAAAGTGACTGACAAACGGTCTGGGCAGCCTAAAAACAGTGAGTGAGCATTTGAATTTCAGCAGCTCAATGATGCACAGCTGCAGATCGATCGATTAATCAAGTGAAGTCCTTTGGAGGAGTTAATCTGCCTAATCTCGCCCTACTGTCGCATCCGCAACCTCTCCCTACGCTAATCAGAGCAGAGTGACGGGCGGCGCTATGTGACTCCAGCTTAAATAGAGGCTGGGTCACATGGTGCTCTGGCCAATCACAGCCATGCCAATAGTAGGCATGGCTGTGACGGCCTCTTGGGGCAAGTAGTATGACGCTTGTTGATTGGCTGCTTTGCAGCCTTTCAAAAAGCGCCAAGAAAGCGTCACAAAAGCGCCAAGAAAGCGACGAACACCGAACCCGAACCCGGACTTTTACGAAAATGTCCGGGTTCGGGTCCGTGTCACGGACACCCCAAAATTCGGTACGAACCCGAACTATACAGTTCGAGTTCGCTCATCCCTAGTCAGCACCTTATAAGCCTTAGCACTTTTTAAAATATAGTGACATAGAAAAGTTAAAAAAAAAAGTCTTTAATAACTTAAATAGTAAATCATTTTCTGATGAGACATTCCCCTTAAAATATTTCATAGCTGACAAAGGAAATGGTTTAAGGCTTGAATCTTTTGAAATAAAATCATGTTTAGACCTAGTTGATCCTTTGGATCAGTTGAAGATTTCAAGAACGAAGATTTAATGGCCGTAGACACATGTTTTTTTTCAACTTAGATAAAATGTTATGATATAACCTTAAAAATTGTATAAACCATTTAACTGCTGAAGACACATTTATCCCAGGATCAAACTGGAAACATAGTCAACGCTAATTGTATATATTCCTACGTGGCTGGAGAAATTTAGGCACGTTTGAGAATAGGCAGGCCTGATTTTTATTACTGCTAAATCAAAAGCAATGCACTGTACGTAATGTTGACCATACTGAAATGTACATTTTTCCTACATATGATCTTAATCATTTAATTTACTTACCTTACTTATGCTTTAAATACCTCATATTTAAAGAATGAGATAGAACTGCTGCCTAGTGCTATTTGAAGTATTAATCTGATAATTGTATATATAAACTTTACCCTTACATCAAAGTGTGGACTACTTTATGAAGACCTTTGATATTCTCTCAGGGATTAACCCAAGGAAATTATCAGCTCATGATATATCTACTGCAAAATCATGTTACAGAATTTTACCTCTAGTTTCTGAAACACAAATTATATTTCTCCTTGTCAATTTGATATACTAGAAAACTCTTTATTTTTCAAAAGCAGCTATTTTAAGGGGGTGGTCCAGCCAGCAAATATATATATAAAAAAAAAAAAAATAGATCAGAATTTAGAATGAAAGTACTCTAGAATTCGCAGTTGTCTGATGAGGTGACTAAGATGTCACTTTTTTTTTTTAAAGAACATCTGTCACTGATAGGGTTAATTAGAGAGACTAAAATGAGTCCTTTGTCTCTGCAATCAGTATTTCCATTGCATAGAAATTCTTATTTTTAGTTATATGCAAATGAGGTGCTCGGAGCACAAAGGAAATGGCCCAACCCCTCGACGCACTGCTTGACTTCCTCCTCTCTCCATTGCCACTCCCCCTCCTAGTGTATTGACAGGATCAGGCATCCTCACTGCTCTGATCCCTGGCTATGAAATCTCATGCAGTAGCTGACGCAGTGAAAATCTCTGAATAGGGACGACTTCTGGCCTTGTCAATCTCATTGGTACGGGGAGTGACCACAGGCTGAGGCAGAGGTGAAGCGGTGCTCTGAGGGGATAGGCAAGCTCCTCCGTGCTCAGAGTACCTGATCTTGATTTGCATATAACTAAAAATGGGTATTTCACTGCAACAGTAATTATTGATTGCAGAGAAAAAGGGCTTGTTTTAGTCACCAGGATTAACCCTACCAACCTTTAAACCAATATGTTTTTTTTTGTAACGTTATCATATATACAAAAAGTAAAAAACAAAACCTGAACGTTTTTGACAGGTGTTGGACAATATTAAAGAACTTCAATTATTTTTAAAAGATGATTCTATCCAAGACAATATAAATATTAACAGAAAATGAACTGACTGTAAAGTCATTTAGCGCTCTACATATATATGGAAAGTTCACTGTTATTTCTGTTTATGTGGAATGGCGATAGTGGAAATGTCTGTGTGCTGTACTGCTCTGTATCTAAAATAAAGGCAAATAGATAACCTGGCTTATTACAAAGGGTATCTTGCTATTCAACACTTGACATTTCAATCCATGTAACCCAAGTCAAGTTTTTTTTTTAAACATACAGTAACATGCAGATGATTAAGGAGAGATAGAAAACATGTAATAAATGATAAACAATTGTAGAATATAATGTAACGGTATCAACCGTTGGCGACGTCCTTCTCCCCTAGTAAGAGTGGCGCTGTAGAGTTTCTCCAGCGACTTCCGAGGCAGAGTTATGATTCCCAGTATGCGCAGCTGTTACAAGAGCTAGTAGTAATATAGCTGTTCCCTACAACAGGAGACGAGGCTGCGAGTTGAGGGTAAGAAGATTCACCTTTATTGGTTCCACACTTGGCCTTATATATAAGTCCCCATGCAAGGGGACCTCCCCTCTGGACATGATGGAGAACTGGGTGACAAACACACAGACCAATGGAAATAACCACACAATCCGGGACACTCCCACACAATGCCTCCCCTCTGCCTTGAAGATAGTTAGATCAGATACTGTATGCAACCCAATCATCTCCAGACAGTAAAATCCTGTTTATAAAAAAAACTCCCATACAGGACATACAATGCCACCCCTCTGCCTGGGAAATAATTAGGTCAGAAACTGCATGTAACCCAATCACGCTGTCAGACCCGGTTTGACCCTTTTTTAGGGCAACTTGGGGCTGTCCAGGGATATCATTCTGCCGGGATAACCCATTCAATTTGCCATTCTGTTTTCCGGGACGGTACTGGGTGGTAAAGTTGTAGGGTTGGAGTTCCAGATTCCATCTCAGTAGCCAGCCATTGTCTCCTGCAACACAGTTTAGCCACACAAGAGGGTTATGGTCTGTAACAAGTGTGAACTCCTGTCTGTATATAAATATAGAGTCAATTTCTTTAAGTCCCACACCAGGCTAAGCGCTCCTTCTTCACCGCTGCGTAGCTGACCTCTTGGGGAAGAAGCTTTCTACTAAGGTAGGCGGCAGGGTGCTCTTCTCCATCTTCTCCCACCTGGCTCAAAACTGCCCCCAGTCCGAACATTGAAGCATCTGTATGGACCATAAAATGTTTATTAGGGACTGGGGCAGCCAAGATTGGAGCATGAACTAATGCAGTCTTAAGGCTTGGAATTCAGTTTCACAGTTAGACCACAGGACCTGTCAGGGTAAATTTCTCTTAGGTCAGTCAGGGGTTTGGCAATGGCGCTATAGTCTGTTAAAAAGCATCTGTAATACCAGGTTGTGCCCATGAAGGCCAGTACTTGGGTCTTGGTGCGAGGTGTGGGCCAGTTAGCAACAGCCTCAATCTTAGCAGGCTCAGGTTGCTGTTTCCCACACCCCACCCGGTGTTCTAGGTACTGGACATTCCAAAATGGCATTTGTATGGTTTCAGAATCAGGCGCAGCGGCCCGAATCGGATGCAGCACCGTTCCTATGTAAGCTAAGTGTTCCTCCCAGGACTCACTATAGATCGCTATGTCATCCAGGTATGCAGAAGTGAAATCCTGGAAGCAATCAAGGAGTCTATCCACGAAGCGCTGGATCGTGGCTGGGGCATTTTCCATCCCAATGGCATGACCTTAAACTGGTACAAACCAATTGGGGTGACAAAGGCTGACTTGGTTATCACCTCCTCGGCCAGGGGAATTTGACAAAAACCTTTACAGAGGTCAATGGTGGTTAGTGTTCCCTGGCTATGCAATCCAAAAGCTACTACTCGGGGCATAGGGTAGGCATCAGTTACCGTCTTGTCATTTAACTTGCGGTAGTCCACACAGAATCTGGTGGTACCATCTTACTTTGGCACTAATACCACAGGGAATGCCCAGGGGCTGTCTGAGGGTTCGATTACCCCTAACCTCAGCATCTCATGAATTTCCTTCTGTATCCCCTCTGACTGCTTCAGGGATGCGGAAAGGGGGCTGTTGTAGTGGGGCTTGACTCTGTGAGTCGTGAGAGTGGTGTACCCAGGCTCTTGGGAAAAAGTAAGGCTCTTAGCCTGTAGTAGGTTGTGCAACTGTTCCCTCTCAGTGGGAGTGAGTTTGTCCCCTAACTGAACCTGGCTAAGGAGATCGGTGGGTAACCCCTTCTCTAAGAGGTCCAGTAAAGGTAGGTTGTCAAGGTCCTCAGTAGCAGGGCTACATACAGCAGACATATTCTCCGGTCTCTCTAAGTATTCTTTCAACATATTAATATGAAAGGCTTTTTTTAGCCTCTAATCCTTACAACTGGCGATTATATAAGTTGTATCACACAGCTTCTCTATCACCATATTGTCCCTGCCAGGAGGCCTGCAGTTTATCATGCTTAACAGGCTTCAATACTAAGACCTTTTGTCCTACAAAGAAATTATGTTGTCAGGCACCCCTATCATACCACACCTTCTGTCGCTCTTGGGCGGCATGGAGGTTGTCTTTGACTGTCCGTTCCAGCTGCTCCATGCGGTCGCGAAGCTCCAGTACGTATGATAAGATTGGGGTCCCTTCATTCTCCGTTTCCCACTCTCAGTGCTCCCTGATGAGATCAAGGGGCCCTCACACCTTTCTCCCATATAGAATCTCGAAGGGGGAGGATGAGGTCGGGACAACCCTGGGTTCAGTCGCGTAGAATCAGCATAGTCATTGGCCATGCGGATCACTTCTCTGAGGGTGTGGGTACGTCACTCTCTTACACAGTTGCTGAAGTCCTGGTGTAGATTATTGAAGAAATGCTCCAAGAGAAAAATTTGTAGCACCTCCTTGGCAGATACAGCCTGGCATCCTTCAATCCATTGGGTAGCAGTTAGGTATAATCTGTTAGCCCATTCCATGTGGGTGTCACATCCACGTTTTTTGGTATCTCTGAATTTCCGCCAGTATGCTTCAGGAGTTATGGCATACCGTTTAAGTAAGGTGTGTTTAACAAGGTGATATTGTTTTACCTCATCCTCTGAGATGGCCCTGAAAGCTTCTGCTGCTCTCCCGGATAGCTGGCCGGATAGAATGGTAACCCAATCCTCTGGGGGTACCTGGTGGAGTGCACACTGCCTTTCAAAGTCTGCCAAATAGCTGTTGATTACCCCCTCTGCCTCCAGGAACTGTTTAAATGCAGCAAACAGTACCTTTTGTTTTTCTGTGCTGGCCGGAGTAAGGGTGACTGGGGGGTAGCTCTGGGGGTCGCTGGGCAATAATTTGTTGCAGCTCGTGTTCCCTCTGTTCTCGAGCTTCCGCTGCTACCTGGGCAAAAATCTGTGCAATCCGTTCCTCGGAGGGGTTTGGGCCATAGATTGCCAACCGCTCCCTCACTATGCGAGTTGTTTCATCTCAAGTTGGGGTAGGGGTTTCAGCCATGGCAGAATTCCTATCCAGCTGCTGTAACTCCGCAATCAGTTCCCTCTTAGGACGGTTGCTGGCACTCCTTCCACGGCTTTCCAGTAGATACTTGAGGGTCGTTCCTTTTAGCTGCTCATATCGGCTTTCCATTCGACCTGCACGCCTCCTGGGGTAGAAGGACCATCCCACTGCTGCCACCAATGTAACGGTATCAACTGTTGGCGACGTCCTTCTCCCCTAGTAAGAGTGGAGCTGTAGTTTCTCCAGTGACTTCCAAGGCTGAGTTGTGATTCCCAGTAGCTGTGCAGCTCTTACAAGAGTTAGTAGCAATATAGCTGTTTCCTACAACACGAGACGAGGCTGCAAGTTGAGGGTAAGAATATTACAAGTCCCCATGCAAGGGGGGAGGTCCCTCTGGACCTGATGGAGAACTGGGTGACAAACACACAGACTAATGGAAATTACCACACAATCCGGGACACCCCCACACAATGCCTCCCCTCTGCCTGGAAGATAATTAGGTCAGATACTTTATGTAAGCCAATCGTCTCCAGACAGTGAAACCCCATTGTTTATAAAAACTCCCATACAGGACGCACAATGCCTCCCCTCTGCCTGGGAGAAAATTAGGTCAGAAACTTCATGTAACCCAATCATCTCATCAGACAAACAGAGGGCTTATGTTACAATAGGGTACAGTGAACTTTTTAAATAATGAAATTGCATCAAATGTGTAGGTAGACTTTATATAAATAACCATAAAACAGCAAGTGGAAAACAGGTATGGCAGAAAAAAACTGTGTGCCAAGAATACATGCCAATAAATGATAATAGACTGGTAATGGAATAGTACAGATTATACGTGTCACAAGAAAAATTATACACTAGGAAAAAAACTAAAGTGGTTTTCTGGTTTCCAGTTAGATTATCCCTTTTACAAAGTAACATGCAGCTTCAATGCAGAGTCAAGAGCTGTCACTTCAGAAATGAGGAGCACTGATCAAATGACCTGGTGTGCAAACTTAAACCACAGAATTCATTTTAAAATGCTCCTCTTCTTCTCCCTTTGTACTAAAATAGTCTAGTTGTCAGTTCTATTGCTATTTTTAGTTATTACATCAGAGATGACAAACACGTCATGAACCACAAAGGTGGGTTATGTTTTTTTACTGTAAAAAAATGTAGTTAGACATTTGCATCTACCTAGGGATTAGACCTCGTCATAGAGCGTCTACAATTAGAGCTCTTTGAGGATTTGAAATGTTAGGAACTTCTTTTTTGTGTGTCAGCTTAATTGTATAGCTAATAAAGTGTATACTTTGTACTTGACAGTGACTACTGGTTGTTACTCATTTGTGTGCCTTACTTTACAAGTATGGAAAAATCACAATTTCTGATTATACCTTTAAAAGCTGAGAACCAGTACCTGCTGAACAGTTTATATTAGATTATCATGCTTTTGTTCTACTCTGCAGTTGTAAACCCTTCCTTCCTTAAATGCATAAAGAAGCAGAGGGTCTTTTGAACACTATAAATAATTCTCTGTTCACATCTGAATCATGCTTTCCATTCATAATATTTTCTATGATGGATTCAAAAAGCACCTGATGACCATTGACCTAAAGGGAATATGAAGGTTTCCTTCAACTGCACAGCAAAATTGTGCAGCTTGCTGCACTACTTTTGCTGTCCAAGGTAAATGTGCAGAGGGAGGCTCTAAACAAGATAAACATAACATATAAAACATTAAATTACAGATACAATTTTGAAAGTAAAATGGACAAAACAATTGGCAGTGCTCCCACTCCCCTAACCCTATACCCAGTCACCTGAACTCTGCTCCCCAAGTCTCTCTACCCAGAGCATTATGGAACTCTCGTTCCATTTGCAAAACATTTTCCTACATTCACGACCTCTTCATTTCCCAGAAACTCACAGAAACATGACATCCACCAACACAGCTTCCCCTGGTAACTTCAGTTTAATCACACTCCCTGCCGGGAGAAACACGGTGGTGGTGTTGGCCTCCTATGAGGTAACTGCATCTTAAACCTATCTCCACCCTTTCACAAACTCCCTTCCTTTGAAGTCCAATCTATGTGTATCTTTTCACCCTCCAACCGCCAAATAGCCATCATCGACCACTCACCAGGCCATACTACTGCCTCTTTCAACTACTTCAATACCTGGCTTCTACATTTCCTTTCTGCTGCCATCCCCACTATTATCATGGGGAATTTAAACAGCTCTATTGACATATATAACTCATCTGCCTCCAAATTCCTATCTCTTACTGCATCCTTTAGACTCACACAATGGCATTCCACAGCCACCCACAGAGATGGACCTTGTCCTCAGCCGCCTCTGTTCCCTATTTAATCTCTCAATCTCTCCTCTCCCCCTCTCAGACCCCATCTTGTTACATTCTCAACCACTCAATCTTCAATTGCCCCTCCAGTCCATAAACTAGCACACCCTCGTAAAAACCACTGTCCACCATTTCTTCCCTTCATGACGCTGATACAGCCGCTGCTTTCTTTCACCACAATTACTTCAGCCCTTGATTCAGTCACCCCTCTCATACACACTAGAACCCAGCAAATCAATCAACAACCCTGACACACTCACCAGACAAAAAATTGAGACAAGCTTTCAGAGTTGCAGAACAATGCTGGAAGAAAACACTCTAAAGAAGCCTTCACCTCATACAAACAAGCTCTTCTCAAATTCAAGTCTGCACTCACCTCATCTAAACAGTTCTACTTCGCTACTCTCATATCATCTCTTTTCTGCAACCCCAAACAATGGTTTGATAACTTCTGCTCTCTACTCCATCCCCCAGTGCCCCCTCTCACACCCCTTATCTCATCTGAAGACTGTTTCATATTTAAAAATTAAAATCAACAAAATCTGTGAAAGCTTCCAGCAACCCCCACTACCACCTTACACAGCTACCCAGTGCTCTTCTTACATAACCCAGTTTGCCACTGTCACAGAAAAAACTTTTAACCTTAATCTCTAAGTCACACCTCACCACCTATGCCCTCGACCTAATCCCATCCCACCTCATCCCTAACCTCACCACTATAATTATTCCTGCCCTAACCCACCTCTTCAACCTATTGCATCTTCCCTTCACTTTTTACACATGCAACCATCACGTTCATACTTAAGAAGCCCTCCCTGGACCCATTCCCTTTATCCAGCTATTGTCCCATGTCACTACTCCCATTCGCATCAGAACTCCTAGAACAACATGTTCGCCCCCCCAACTTTTATCTTAGATGATGAGACATGGGTCTTTCGTTTTCCACTCTTCCATTTACCAGACATTTTATTATGAGGCCTATAAATAAAAAGTCACAGGTTTTATACACAGATTATTAAATGGTACTAGTAAGTGTTTTTTCTGTATTTTACACACAGAGGTTCAATAAAATGCCCTTCTCCTTCTCCAGACACACTGCTAACTGGTATTGACAATTTTTACAATAGTAATAATGCCGTTTTTAACATAAATGAATTTGCTTTAACACTGAATGGTATCTTGCAGTGATACAGTGTGTTCAATAACACGGATATGATAATGATGTTATTGCAGTAAAATATGTTTGCTGTAACACTGAATGGTATCTTGCAGTAATATACAGGGAGTGCAGAATTATTAGGCAAGTTGTATTTTTGAGGATTAATTTTATTATTGAACAACAACCATGTTCTCAATGAACCCAAAAAACTCATTAATATCAAAGCTGAATATTTTTGGAAGTAGTTTTTAGTTTGTTTTTAGTTTTAGCTATTTTAGGGGGATATCTGTGTGTGCAGGTGACTATTACTGTGCATAATTATTAGGCAACTTAACAAAAAACAAATATATACCCATTTCAATTATTTATTTTTACCAGTGAAACCAATATAACATCTCAACATTCGCAAATATACATTTCTGACATTCAAAAACAAAACAAAAACAAATCAGTGACCAATATAGCCACCTTTCTTTGCAAGGACACTCAAAAGCCTGCCATCCATGGATTCTGTCAGTGTTTTGATCTGTTCACCATCAACATTGCGTGCAGCAGCAACCACAGCCTCCCAGACACTGTTCAGAGAGGTGTACTGTTTTCCCTCCTTGTAAATCTCACATTTGATGATGGACCACAGGTTCTCAATGGGGTTCAGATCAGGTGAACAAGGAGGCCATGTCATTAGATTTTCTTCTTTTATACCCTTTCTTGCCAGCCACGCTGTGGAGTACTTGGAGGCGTGTGATGGAGCATTGTCCTGCATGAAAATCATGTTTTTCTTGAAGGATGCAGACTTCTTCCTGTACCACTGCTTGAAGAAGATGTCTTCCAGAAACTGGCAGTAGGACTGGGAGTTGAGCTTGACTCCATCCTCAACCTGAAAAGGCCCCACAAGCTCATCTTTGATGATACCAGCCCAAACCAGTACTCCACCTCCACCTTGCTGGCATCTGAGTCGGACTGGAGCTCTCTGCCCTTTACCAATCCAGCCACGGGCCCATCCATCTGGCCCATCAAGACTCACTCTCATTTCATCAGTCCATAAAACCTTAGAAAAATCAGTCTTGAGATATTTCTTGGCCCAGTCTTGACGTTTCAGCTTGTGTGTCTTGTTCAGTGGTGGTCGTCTTTCAGCCTTTCTTACCTTGGCCATGTCTCTGAGTATTGCACACCTTGTGCTTTTGGGCACTCCAGTGATGTTGCAGCTCTGAAATATGGCCAAACTGGTGGCAAGTGGCATCTTGGCAGCTGCACGCTTGACTTTTCTCAGTTCATGGGCAGTTATTTTGCGCCTTGGTTTTTCCACACGCTTCTTGCGACCCTGTTGACTATTTTGAATAAAACGCTTGATTGTTCGATGATCACGCTTCAGAAGCTTTGCAATTTTAAGAGTGCTGCATCCCTCTGCAAGATCTCTCACTATTTTTGACTTTTCTGAGCCTGTCAAGTCCTTCTTTTGACCCATTTTGCCAAAGGAAAGGAATAATTATGCACACCTGATATAGGGTGTTGATGTCATTAGACCACACCCCTTCTCATTACAGAGATGCACATCACCTAATATGCTTAATTTGTGGTAGGCTTTCGAGCCTATACAGCTTGGAGTAAGACAACATGCATAAAGAGGATGATGTGGTCAAAATACTCATTTGCCTAATAACTCTGCACTCCCTGTATAATGCTTTTAATAACATATGTATAATAATGGCGTTATTGCAGTAAAATGTGTTTGCTGTAACACTGAATTATATCTTGTAGTAATATAAATGTGTTTAATAACATGGGTATATTAATGGTGTTATTGCAGTAAAGTGTGTTTCCTGTAACAATGAACAGTAATATACAACGTGTCCAATAACATGGGAATTATAATGGTGTTATTGCAGTAAAAATTTGTTTTGCTGTAACACTGAACAGTATGTTGCAGTAATATACTGTATGTGTTCAATAACACAGGTATGATAATAGCGTTATTGTAGTAAAATGTGTTGGCTGTAACACTGAATTGGCTGTATTTTGCAGTAATATGCAATGTGTTCAATAATACGGGTATAATTGTGTCATTGCAGTAAGGCTACTTTCACACTTGCGTTCAGAGCGGATCCGTCTGGTGTCTGCACAGACGGATCCGCTCCTATAATGCAGACGATGGGATCCGTTTAGAACGGATCCGTCTGCATTATAGTTTAGAAAAAATTCTAAGTGTGAAAGTTGCTCAGACGGATCCGTCCAGACTTTACATTGAAAGTCAATGGGGACGGATCCATTTGAAAATTGAGCCATATTGTGTCAACTTCAAACGGTCCCGTCCCCATTGACTTACATTGTAAGTCTGGACGGATCCGTTTGCCTCCGCACGGCCAGGCGGACACCCGAACGCTGCAAGCAGCGTTCGGGTGTCCGCCTGCTGAGCGGAGCGGAGGACAAACGGCGCCAGACTGATGCATTCTGAGCGGATCCGCATCTACTCAGAATGCATTAGGGCAGTACGGATCCGTTCGGGGCCGCTTGTGAGAGCCTTCAAACGGAACTCGCAAGCGGAGCCCTGAATGCTAGTGTGAAAGTAGCCTAAAATGTGTTTTCTGTAACATTGAATGGTATCTTGCAACGTGTTCAATAACAGGTATAATAACTGGGTTATTGCAGTAGAATGCTTTTGCTTTAACACTGAACAATATTGCAGTGTAAAGTTAGACCAGCACCACCAAACAAAATAAAAAAGGCGTTCACGTGCAAGCTACCATTAGTGTTGATCGCAAATATTCTAATTGCTAATTTTTATTGCGAATATTGGCACTTTGAGAATTCGCAAATATCTAGAATATAGTGCTATATCTTCGTAATCGCAAATATTCTAGATTTTTTTTCATCATACCCATGATCCCTCACTGCTTCTTGCTTGTGGGCCAATGAGAAGGCAGCAATATCTTTGACTTTAGGAGTAGTGTTGATTGCGAATTTTCATATCGCAAGTGTTTATCACAAATTTTCCAATTGCCGATTTTCACAATTAAGAAAATAATGACTGGAGATCAGGAATTCTAAAAATTTGCGAATATATGACGATTATTCACTAGAGTTGAGCGAACACCTGGATGTTCGGGTTCGAGAAGTTCGGCCGAACATCCCGGAAATGTTCGGGTTCGGGATCCGAACCCGATCCGAACTTCGTCCCGAACCCGAACCCCATTGAAGTCAATGGGGACCCGAACTTTTCGGCACTAAAACGGCTGTAAAACAGCCCAGGAAAGGGCTAGAGGGCTGCAAAAGGCAGCAACATGTAGGTAAATCCCCTGCAAACAAATGTGGATAGGGAAATTAATTAAAATAAAAATTAAATAAATAAAAATTAACCAAAATCAATTGGAGAGAGGTTCCATAGCAGAGAATCTGGCTTCCCGTCACCCACCACTGGAACAGTCCATTCTCAGATATTTAGGCCCCGGCACCCAGGCAGAGGAGAGAGGTCCCGTAACAGACAATCTGGCTTCATGTCAGCAGAGAATCAGTCTTCATGTCATAGCAGAGAATCAGGCTTCACGTCACCCACCACTGTAATAGTCCATTTTCATAAATTTAGGCCCAGCACCCAGGCAGAGGAGAGAGGTCCCGTAACAGACAATCTGGCTTCATGTCAGCAGAGAATCAGTCTTCATATCATAGCAGAGAATCTGGCTTCCCGTTACCCACCACTGGAACAGTCCATTCTCAGATATTTAGGCCCCGGCACCCAGGCAGAGGAGAGAGGTCCCGTAACAGACAATCTGGCTTCATGTCAGCAGAGAATCAGTCTTCATATCATAGCAGAGAATCAGGCTTCACGTCAGCCACCACTGCAACAGTCCATTGTCATAAATTCAGGCCCAGCACCCAGGCAGAGGAGAGAGGTCCCGTAACAGACAATCTGGCTTCATGTCAGCAGAGAATCAGTCTGCATGTCATAGCAGAGAATGAGGCTTCACGTCACCCACCACTGCAACAGTCCATTTTCATAAATTTAGGCCCAGCACCCAGGCAGAGGAGAGAGGTCCCGTAACAGAGGATCTGGCTTCATGTCACCAGAGAATCAGTCTGCATGTCATAGCAGAGAATCAGGCTTCACGTCACCCACCACTGCAACAGTCCATTTTCATAAATTTAGGCCCAGCACCCAGGCAGAGGAGAGAGGTCCCGTAACAGAGGATCTGGCTTCATGTCACCAGAGAATCAGTCTGCATGTCATAGCAGAGAATCAGGCTTCACGTCAGCCACCACTGCAACAATCCATTGGCATATATTTAGGCCTAGCACACAGGCAGAGGAGAGAGGTCCCGTAACAGACAATCTGGCTTCATGTCAGCAGAGAATCAGTCTGCATGTCATAGCAGAGAATCAGGCTTCACGTCAGCCACCAATGCAACAGTCCATTGTCAGATATTTAGGCCCAGCACCCAGGCAGAGGAGAGAGGTCCCGTAACAGAGGATCTGGCTTCATGTCACCAGAGAATCAGTCTGCATGTCATAGCAGAGAATCAGGCTTCACGTCACCCACCACTGCAACAGTCCATTTTCATAAATTTAGGCCCAGCACCCAGGCAGAGGAGAGAGGTCCCGTAACAGAGGATCTGGCTTCATGTCACCAGAGAATCAGTCTGCATGTCATAGCAGAGAATCAGGCTTCACGTCAGCCACCACTGCAACAATCCATTGGCATATATTTAGGCCTAGCACACAGGCAGAGGAGAGAGGTCCCGTAACAGACAATCTGGCTTCATGTCAGCAGAGAATCAGTCTTCATATCATAGCAGAGAATCAGGCTTCACGTCAGCCACCAATGCAACAGTCCATTGTCAGATATTTAGGCCCAGCACCCAGGCAGAGGAGAGAGGTCCCGTAACAGAGGATCTGGCTTCATGTCAGCAGAGAATCAGTCTTCATGTCATAGCAGAGAATCAGGCTTCACGTCACCCACCACTGTAAGAGTCCATTTTCATAAATTTAGGCCCAGCACCCAGGCAGAGGAGAGAGGTCCCGTAACAGACGATCTGGCTTCATGTCAGCAGAGAATCAGTCTGCATGTCATAGCAGAGAATGAGGCTTCACGTCACCCACCACTGCAACAGTCCATTTTCATAAATTTAGGCCCAGCACCCAGGCAGAGGAGAGAGGTCCCGTAACAGAGGATCTGGCTTCATGTCACCAGAGAATCAGTCTGCATGTCATAGCAGAGAATCAGGCTTCACGTCACCCACCACTGCAACAGTCCATTGTCATAAATTCAGGCCCAGCACCCAGGCAGAGGAGAGAGGTCCCGTAACAGACAATCTGGCTTCATGTCACCAGAGAATCAGTCTGCATGTCATAGCAGAGAATGAGGCTTCACGTCAGCCACCACTGCAACAATCCATTGGCATATATTTAGGCCTAGCACACAGGCAGAGGAGAGGTTCATTCAACTTTGGGTAGCCTTGCAATATAATGGTAAAATGAAAATAAAAATAGGATTGAATGAGGAAGTGCCCTGGAGTCCAATAATATATGGTTATGGGGAGGTAGTTAATGTCTAATCTGGACAAGGGACGGACAGGTCCTGTGGGATCCATGCCTGGTTCATTTTTATGAACGTCAGCTTGTCCACATTGGCTGTAGACAGGCGGCTGCGTTTGTCTGTAATGACGCCCCCTGCCGTGCTGAATACACGTTCAGACAAAACGCTGGCTGCCGGGCAGGCCAGCACCTCCAAGGCATAAAAGGCTAGCTCTGGCCACGTGGACAATTTAGAGACCCAGAAGTTGAATGGGGCCGAACCATCAGTCAGTACGTGGAGGGGTGTGCACACGTACTGTTCCACCATGTTAGTGAAATGTTGCCTCCTGCTAACACGTTGCGTATCAGGTGGTGGTGCAGTTAGCTGTGGCGTGTTGACAAAAGTTTTCCACATCTCTGCCATGCTAACCCTGCCCTCAGAGGAGCTGGCCGTGACACAGCTGCCTTGGCGACCTCTTGCTCCTCCTCTGCCTTGGCCTTGGGCTTCCACTTGTTCCCCTGTGACATTTGGGAATGCTCTCAGTAGCGCGTCTACCAACGTGCGCTTGTACTCGCGCATCTTCCTATCACGCTCCAGTGCAGGAAGTAAGGTGGGCACATTGTCTTTGTAGCGTGGATCCAGCAGGGTGGCAACCCAGTAGTCCGCACAGGTTAAAATGTGGGCAACTCTGCTGTCGTTGCGCAGGCACTGCAGCATGTAGTCGCTCATGTGTGCCAGGCTGCCCAGGGGTAAGGACAAGCTGTCCTCTGTGGGAGGCGTATCGTCATCGTCCTGCCTTTCCCCCCAGCCACGCACCAGTGATGGACCCGAGCTGCGTTGGGTGCCACCCCGCTGTGACCATGCTTCATCCTCATCCTCCTCCACCTCCTCCTCATCCTCGTCCTCCTCGTCCTCCAGTAGTGGGCCCTGGCTGGCCACATTTGTACCTGGCCTCTGCTGTTGCCAAAAACCTCCCTCTGAGTCACTTCGAAGAGACTGGCCTGAAAGTGCTAAAAATGACCCCTCTTCCTCCTCCTCCTCCTCCTCCTCCTGGGCCACCTCCTCTTCCATCATCGCCCTAAGTGTTTTCTCAAGGAGACATAGAAGTGGTATTGTAACGCTGATAACGGTGTCATCGCCACTGGCCATGTTGGTGGAGTACTCGAAACAGCGCAACAGGGCACACAGGTCTCGCATGGAGGCCCAGTCATTGGTGGTGAAGTGGTGCTGTTCTGTAGTGCGACTGACCCGTGCGTGCTGCAGCTGAAACTCCACTATGGCCTGCTGCTGCTCGCACAGTCTGTCCAGCATGTGCAAGGTGGAGTTCCACCTGGTGGGCACGTCGCATATGAGGCGGTGAGCGGGAAGGCCGAAGTTACGCTGTAGCGCAGACAGGCGAGCAGCGGCAGGATGTGAACGCCGGAAGCGCGAACAGACGGCCCGCACTTTATGCAGCAGCTCTGACATGTCGGGGTAGTTGTGAATGAACTTCTGCACCACCAAATTCAGCACATGCGCCAAGCAAGGGATGTGCGTCAAATTGGCTAGTCCCAGAGCTGCAACGAGATTTCGCCCATTATCACACACCACCAGGCCGGGCTTGAGGCTCACCGGCAGCAACCACTCGTCGGTCTGTTGTTCAATACCCCGCCACAACTCCTGTGCGGTGTGGGGCCTGTCCCCCAAACATATGAGTTTCAGAATGGCCTGCTGACGTTTACCCCGGGCTGTGCTGAAGTTGGTGGTGAAGGTGTGTGGCTGACTGGATGAGCAGGTGGAAGAAGAGGAGGAGGAAGCCGAGAAGGAGGAGGTGGCAACAGGAGGCAAAGAATGTTGCCCTGCGATCCTTGGCGGCGGAAGGACGTGCGCCAAACAGCTCTCCGCCTGGGGCCCAGCTGCCACTACATTTACCCAGTGTGCAGTTAGGGAGATATAGCGTCCCTGGCCGTGCTTACTGGTCCACGTATCTGTGGTTAGGTGGACCTTGCTACAGATGGCGTTGCGCAGTGCACACTTGATTTTATCGGATACTTGGTTGTGCAGGGAAGGCACGGCTCTCTTGGAGAAGTAGTGCCGGCTGGGAACAACATACTGTGGGACAGCAAGCGACATGAGCTGTTTGAAGCTGTCTGTGTCCACCAGCCTAAATGACAGCATTTCATAGGCCAGTAGTTTAGAAATGCTGGCATTCAGGGCCAGGGATCGAGGGTGGCTAGGTGGGAATTTACGCTTTCTATCAAATGTTTGTGAGATGGAGAGCTGAACGCTGGCGTGTGACATGGTTGAGACGCTTGGTGACGGAGGTGGTGGTGGTGGTGTTGGTGGTACATCCCCTGTTTGCTGGGCGGCAGGTGCCAACGTTCCTCCAGAGGCGGAGGAAGAGGCCGAGGCGGCAGCAGCAGAATAGGCCGAGGCGGCAGCAGCAGAAGAGGTAGCAGGGGGAGCCTGAGTGACTTCCTTGGTTTTAAGGTGTTTACTCCACTGCAGTTCATGCTTTGCATGCAGGTGCCTGGTCATGCAGGTTGTGCTCAGGTTCAGAACGTTAATGCCTCGCTTCAGGCTCTGATGGCACAGCGTGCAAACCACTCGGGTCTTGTCGTCAGCACATTGTTTGAAGAAGTGCCATGCCAGGGAACTCCTTGAAGCTGCCTTTGGGGTGCTCGGTCCCAGATGGCGGCGGTCAGTAGCAGGCGGAGTCTCTTGGCGGCGGGTGTTCTGCTTTTGCCCACTGCTCCCTCTTTTGCTACGCTGTTGGCTCGGTCTCACCACTGCCTCTTCCTCCGAACTGTGAAAGTCAGTGGCACGACCTTCATTCCATGTGGGGTCTAGGACCTCATCGTCCCCTGCATCGTCTTCCACCCAGTCTTGATCCCTGACCTCCTGTTCAGTCTGCACACTGCAGAAAGACGCAGCAGTTGGCACCTGTGTTTCGTCATCATCAGAGACATGCTGAGGTGGTATTCCCATGTCCTCATCATCAGGAAACATAAGTGGTTGTGCGTCAGTGCATTCTATGTCTTTCACCGCTGGGGAAGGGCTAGGTGGATGCCCTTGGGAAACCCTGCCAGCGGAGTCTTCAAACAGCATAAGAGACTGCTGCATAACTTGAGGCTGAGACAGTTTCCCTGGTATGCATGGGGGTGATGTGACAGACTGATGGGGTTGGTTTTCAGGCGCCATCTGTGCGCTTTCTGCAGAAGACTGGGTGGGAGATAATGTGAACGTGCTGGATCCACTGTCGGCCACCCAATTGACTAATGCCTGTACCTGCTCAGGCCTTACCATCCTTAGAACGGCATTGGGCCCCACCATATATCGCTGTAAATTCTGGCGGCTACTGGGACCTGAGGTAGTTGGTACACTAGGACGTGTGGATGTGGCAGAACGGCCACGTCCTCTCCCAGCACCAGAGGGTCCACTAACACCACCACGACCATGTCCACGTCCGCGTCCCTTACTAGATGTTTTTCTCATTGTTATGGTTCACCACAACAACAAATATATTATTTGGCCCAATGTATTGTATTCAAATTCAGCGGGATATAAATTTGAGGCCTAGTATTTAGGCGCTGGGTGACCGGTATGGATTTAGTGACAGAATTAGACTTGGAAATGCACAGAAGCGTGTGTGTGAAGTTATTCTGAATGACCCTATGTGCACCTTCAATATGATCTACCCTTTTAGGGATAGATTTCAAATAGCTCTGATATAGCAGAAACGACTAAATTATGAAATTGCTAAATTGGGAATTGTATTTCAACCCAGAACAAAAAATGTGCTTTGACGGACACTAAATAACTTTCCCAGCCACAACAGGACAGCGGTAACGAGAGATTTAGCGGGATATAAATTTGAGGCCTAGTATTTAGGCGCTGGGTGACAGCTATGGGTTTAGTGACAGAATTAGATTTGGAAATGCACAGTAGCGGGTGTGTGAAGTTATTCTGAATGACCCTATGTGCACCTTGAATATTATATACCCTTTTAGGGATAGATTTCAAATAGCTCTGATATAGCAGAAACCACTAAATTATGAAATTGCTAAATTGGGAATTGTATTTCAACCCAGAACAAGAAATGTGCTTGAACGGACACTAAATAACTCGCCCAGCTACAGCACTAGGGACAGATTTAGCGGGATATAAATTTGAGGCCTAGTATTTAGGCGCTGGGTGACAGGTATGGGTTTAGTGCCAGAATTAGACTTGGAAATACACAGTAGCGGGTGTGTGTGAAGTTATTCTGAATGACCCAATGTGCACCTTGAATATTATATACCCTTTTAGGGATAGATTTCAAATAGCTCTGATATAGCAGAAACCACTAAATTATGAAATTGCTAAATTGGGAATTGTATTTCAACCCAGAACAAGAAATGTGCTTGAACGGACACTAAATAACTCGCCCAGCTACAGCACTAAGGACAGATTTAGCGGGATATAAATTTGAGGCCTAGTATTTAGGCGCTGGGTGACAGGTATGGGTTTAGTGCCAGAATTAGACTTGGAAATACACAGTAGCGGGTGTGTGTGAAGTTATTCTGAATGACCCAATGTGCACCTTGAATATTATATACCCTTTTAGGGATAGATTTCAAATAGCTCTGATATAGCAGAAACCACTAAATTATGAAATTGCTAAATTGGGAATTGTATTTCAACCCAGAACAAAAAATGTGCTTTGACGGACACTAAATATCTTGCCCAGCAACAACAGTACAGCGGTAACGAGAGATTTAGCAGGATATAAATTTGAGGCCTAGTATTTAGGCGCTGGGTGACAGGTATGGGTTTAGTGACAGAATTAGACTTGGAAATACACAGTAGCGGGTGTGTGTGAAGTTATTCTGAATGACCCAATGTGCACCTTGAATATTATATACCCTTTTAGGGATAGATTTCAAATAGCTCTGATATAGCAGAAACCACTAAATTATGAAATTGCTAAATTGGGAATTGTACTTCAACCCAGAACAAAAAATGTGCTTTGACGGACACTAAATAACTTTCCCAGCTACAACAGGACAGCGGTAACGAGAGATTTAGCGGGATATAAATTTGAGGCCTAGTATTTAGGCGCTGGGTGACCGGTATGGATTTAGTGACAGAATTAGACTGGGATATGGCCAAAAAATAACCACACTATTGCTGGTTAAATGCACTTGGTGACGGGCGCAGCTTGCCCCTGATGTAGTATATGGCCAAAAAATGAACAGACTATTGCTGGTTAAATGCACTTGGTGTCACAGCTTGACCAACCACACTACTGAGGGTTAAATGCACTTGGTGACGGGCGCAGCTTGCCCCTGATGTAGTATATGGCCAAAAAATAAACAGACTATTGCTGGTTAAATGCACTTGGTGTGACAGCTTCACCCTGATGTAGGCTTTAGCCAGAAAACAACCACACCATTGAGGGTTAAATGCACTTGGTGACAGGCGCAGCTTGCCCCTGATTTTGTATATGGCCAAAAAATGAACAGACTATTGCTGGTTAAATGCACTTGGTGTGACAGCTTCACCCTGATGTAGGCTTTAGCCAAAAAACAACCACACCATTGAGGGTTAAATGCACTTGGTGACAGGCGCAGCTTGCCCCTGATTTTGTATATGGCCAAAAAATGAACAGACTATTGCTGGTTAAATGCACTTGGTGTGACAGCTTCACCCTGATGTAGGCTTTAGCCAAAAAAACAACCACACCATTGAGGGTTAAATGCACTTGGTGACAGGCGCAGCTTGCCCCTGATTTTGTATATGGCCAAAAAATGAACAGACTATTGCTGGTTAAATGCACTTGGTGTGACAGCTTCACCCTGATGTAGGCTTTAGCCAAAAAACAACCACACCATTGAGGGTTAAATGCACTTGGTGACAGGCGCAGCTTGCCCCTGATTTTGTATATGGCCAAAAAATGAACAGACTATTGCTGGTTAAATGCACTTGGTGTGACAGCTTCACCCTGATGTAGGCTTTAGCCAAAAAACAACCACACCATTGAGGGTTAAATGCACTTGGTCGCAGCTTGTGCTGGCGCACCACAAGACACAAAATGGCCGCCGATCACCCCAGAAAAATGTGACTGACAAACGGTCTGGGCAGCCTAAAAACAGTGAGCAATTGAGGATCAGCAGCTCAATGATCCACAGCTGCAGATCGATCAGTTAATCAAGTCCTTTGGAGGAGTTAATCTGCCTAATCTCGCCC